>NC_064850.1:147368620-147669404 GCF_024139225.1 Suncus etruscus
TGTCTTCATATTAAAAACTAACGTCATATATTTGGAAAGTATGCTTTTCTCTACATAAAATAGATAATCTAAACATGAGGTGAACACTATGTCTATCTCTACTTTGAGGATACAAGATATCCTCAACAAATAAAGAAGGAGCCTTCATCTATTTAAGAAAAAAAAAAGTGGCCCAAAAGCAAGAGTGGTGGAATCCAGCCAATATAAACTGCATATTTGACAAATTCATGCAAATCACAAGATGAAGCTTTTGTGTGTCTACAGTTATTTTGGGTGGTATGCTGTGAGTACATATGTGGTATGCTCTGGAGTTAAAAGAAAGGTATTATAGATTATCTGGGGGTAAAGGGAAACTGAATATGTTCTATTTCAGTAGAATGTAGGACACAGAAGGATAAAGCACTTATCATTTCACACTTAATAGTCACCTACCTCTGTTATAAGCAGGGTACATATACCATCCTTAAAGTCATGCTTTTCATCTACTGATATCTCCCTCTCATCTTTGTACCACACAATATGAGTCTCCTTCTTAATATTTGCCACCTAGAAGACAAAGCATAATTACACTTCTTGAAATATGGGAATACTGTATTTATTCAGTAGTTCTTTTTGATAGGGAAGAATAAGTCCTACCTGGCAGTTTTCAAAGGTATTCCTGAGTCTTTGCTCAGGATTCACTCCTGGCAGTGTCAGAGCTCTAACTAACATTGGCCACATGCAAAGAAATCCCCAGGACTATTCTCTCTGGCACAATAAAATAATTTTGAATGTAGCATTGATTGAAGAAAAAGCACTGAGTGTTGAGTCAGAAGACAAGGATTTTTCTTCTTTAGAGGGTGGGGTTACACCTAGAGGCACTCAGCGATTACTCCTGGCTCTGCACTCAAAAACTACTTCTGGCTGACACTGAAGACCATATAGGATGCCAAGGGTCAAACCCAGGTTGGCTGTATGCAAGGCAAATGCTTTACCCTCTGTCCTATCATTTGGTCCCTGGTGACAAGTAGTTTTAAAGAATCTACTAAAGAGCCAGAGAGATAGCACAGCAGTACGGTGTTTGCTTTGCATGCAGCCTATCCGGGACAGGTGTGGTTCAAATCCTGGCATTCCATATGGTCCCATGTGCCTGCCAGGAGAGATTTCTGAGCACAAAAGCCAGGATCAACTCTTGAGTGCTGCCAGGTGTGAACCCCCTGAAAGAATCAACTGAAAGCCATTTGAATTACTAAAGAATTTAGAATAAAATAGGAAAAAATAAATATTTTTATATTTTTCAGAAGAAAAGATGGACTTTTAAATCACATAAAGGTAGGAAGAAAAGAATAAAAACCAGTAGATACATTCATAGTAGTATACAGACTTAAATAAAAATAAAAATCCATCAGCATTGCCATATGTAACCCTACACCCCAAACAGAATGAGTGAACTCCAAGCTTAAAAGTAACTTTAGGGGCCAGAGCAATAGCACAGCGATAGGGTGTTTGCCTTCCACGTGGCTGACCCAGAATGGACCCCAGTTCAATTCCTGATGTCCCATATGGTCCCCAAGCCAGGAATGATTTCTGAGCACATAGCCAGGAGTAACCCATGAGTGTCATCGGGTGTGGCCCAAAAACCTAAGAAAAAAATTTTTAGCTAGTACCTTAACATAAGAAGGAGCACTGGTAACTGCAATGAAACAAGTACACACAAACCTTTATAATCCTACAAATTGGTTCCTGAGTTACAGAAAAGAACTGTGTTACTAGCTACATTTGGTCTGATTTAAAAAATGGCCCCACATTAGAAAACTCCATCAGGACAGAAAAGAAGTAGAAATGAACTCCACAACTTCAGGCTTACTTTGCTAGACTAACCTGTATAATAAGCCACATCTATTGTAGGGGCCCTGAAACAGGATTACTGGTTCACTACATTTAAAAAATAATCCATGCTAGTTTTGGCATTTGCCCACAGTTGGATTTTCTTTCCTAGTGCCTGTGCTATTATTTGGAAGGGGGCCAAAGAAATTGCTTATGATGTAGATTTTTGCAGAAGGGCAAGAAGGAATGAGTAAACTAGTTCCAAGTAGAGCCCAATACAGTGTCTGGTATCTGAAAGTTCACTAGCACATATCTGTTAGCTATAAGATGACATGTAAATTGTTACCTGTACCTAAATGGGTATAATAATGAAACAAAGAGCTATGATTGAACAAACTGAGCTAATAAGAGGGAGGTACTGCTATAGATATCATTGAACTAGACTTTGAAAAAGAAAGTCATTCCAGGTATTGGAGCAGAATAAATATTGGAATATTCACAACCTATTTCTAGCTCCTCTTGGTAGCTCAATATCTGGAGAAGGGAGTTGGTTCTTCTGAAAAAAGCCATCAGAATAGAACACCCAAAAGGCTAGAGTGGTAGAGGCAAGAAAGCTGCCGGGTGTGCCTCTGGGGAAAGTTTGGGTTGAGTAGGGAAGTGAAAGTGAATGAGAGAAGCAAGGATCTGAGCAGCTGTAAAGAGACAGCCAGTGAAGGTTTTATTTTGTCTATTTTTATTTGGAGGGGTTCCCACAAACGACTCAGGGATCTGAGGGTCTACTAGCCTGGCTGTGAGGGCATTGTTCAGTCTGGCAATCCGGTGTTGGCTCAAGAGAGCTCCAAGATCACCAGAATTTCACCTAGTGGTGCTCTGGGGGCCATTTCAGATCCCAGAGATGGAACTCTGGGCCTAGCACACACAAGACATTTGCTCCTGATTATTTTAATACTAAAATAATAGGGATTTTTTTTAATTAAGCATTGTAATTGCATTCAATAGCCTTCAGATACTCCACACCACAACCTGTTTATAATCATTCAAACCCAACAGCATTTCTTTCTTGCACAATCCATGAGTTAGGGTGAACTCCCTTTAACTTACAGTAAGGTCCTACTCAGGTCTTATGGGCAGGGATTGGGGAATTACATCTTATTTCTGATCACTAATGTGTGATGAAGAGCATCAGGAGAATTATATGAAAAGTGATTTTGATTTCAAAGTACATTGTTTGGAAATATTAACAAAAACATCAAAATGATATAAGTATTATAACTGCTTCTACTAAATTCTTGATGGGAAAGTTCTCAAAAACAAGCAATTTATTTCCTGCTACAGAAGGGGGGTTGGTTTTTTGTTTTTTAAAGATAAAAGGGAATTTTTGTTTTTTATAGAATTTCATATTTTGCTATATGAAGGTATAAAACAACAACAAAGAACAATAATGTATACAGCAGTGAGTACACCAGGGGAATGTTGGTATTCAAACAGCTAGATAATTTTGGGGGGTTTAGTATAAGTGCAAGAGAGATCAATAACCTTAAAAATTTTAAGGTTAGAGCAAGATCACTGCATTTTGTATAGGGCTATTACTGACTATTAGCATTTTTGATTCACAAGTGGGCACATACTGGTAAGAATGGAAAAAAGGACAATAACATGCATAATGTTAACTACACATTTTAAAAATTATGAACCATGCAGAAGTTTAGCTCAAGTAGTAGCACTAATGGTCTACATCCAATTCAAAACCACATAGCTCATTGATTACAGAGGTATGCTATTAGGACTATAAAGTACCAGCACACATTGTTGATTTTGAAAGGTTATTTGCATCTTCTATGATATCAACTTTATCTCTTTATATAACTTGTTTGTAAAGTATGTATGATGTACTGTATATTTAAAATCAGCAGAATGGTAATATTACTCTATGATTTCAGTTTTGATAGTTGTACTTTTTTAAAACAGAAAATAACCATATCAATAGTGATGAAATCTAAATAAGAAAACTGTGGTTGTGCCTTAATTATTTCATAATCATAAAATCAAAGCCTTGAACAAAGCTTTCATGTGAAACAGTAATGCAATATCAAATATAATGGCATACATATGGTGCCAAATGCTAAAAATGATATTTCTTAGCTATGTATCCTGAAAGTCTGCCAACATTTGTTTTCTTTATAGTTCAAAAACACAGCTATAGGTTTTTGTCATAGCCAGCTTAAACTTAAAACTTCACTTCTTTTTAAAGTGTGGAAGTGAAATGCTCTTCATTTTCTTTCTGTTTTATTTTATTGTAGCATTTTGACTACAACTAGTTAAAGCTAAAATGTGTTGTTTAAAAATATCTGACATCAAAGAGGGATCCGAATTTCCAAAGTTCTCTCTCTCTCTTTCTTTTTGTTACAGAAAGGAAAAAATGTACATAACTGTAGGCTCTCTTTCTCTCCAGATATTCCTAAATCCTTACCCTGCCAGCATCATTCACTCTCTATAAAAAAAAAAATAAGTCTACACTTCTTTCTTTAAGACAACAGACTGCAGAGTATAGGCTCTAAGGCAAGCACTGTCTGGGCTTAGTGTATTTAAGTGAGGATTTGTATTGCACATCTTAGAGTATTGTTCAAGAGTATTGTCCCCAGTGGCTGGGGACCCTGGAGTCACTTGTAGTCCTGTTCATCTGGGAAGTCGGGTTCTCCTTGATTCCTGCTCCGTTTTTAGACAGGGAACGTTCTGAAGACATACCAGAGGACTCGGACTTCCCAGACTGGGGTAAATATGATATGGCAATTTAGAGTCTTCAGTTACCACACAATGTTCTGGAGGAAGATGTTGGTAATGGGGGAGACTGTAAACTTTATATTGGAAATCGTAATTAAAAACCTATTCCTCAGACTTAATTCTGTTTAGTAATAGTAAAATTAATAATAGTAATGCTTGGCTGACAAAAAAATTAAGAGTCCCTAATAACTAAAAAATAGAAAATGAAGAAAAACAATCATTTTGCCTTCTCATATTGTTTGTTTTAAACTACTCTTATAGTCAATAATCATAGTATCATTCAAGAGTAAAAGGATATCACTTTAAATTATTATTCAATAGTAGATAAAAATGATATTCTCTCCTATATTTTATCTTTGTATATTATATTAAAATCGTATCTAGTCTTACCTTGCATTTCAATAACACATTACATTCACCAGTCACTTCCCAGCTCAAATACTCAGCAAAATGTGGACCTATAAAATTGTAATGATATCAGTCATAATTATTAATTACATATGTAAAAAACCTTGTTATTTAATTCTGAGCTGCTTAAATTTTGAAGTCGATTAAAATTTTATCTTTTCAATATTTTATTCATTCATTCATTCATTCATTCATTCATTCATTCATTCATGTATTTATGTTTTAAGGTCACACCTGCTGCTACTCAGGAGTTATTCCTGGCTCTTTGCTCAGAAATTACTCCTGTCAGGCTTTGGGGACCATAAGTGATGCCAGGGATAAAATCAGGCTCAGCTGTGTGTAAGGCAAATGCCCTACCAGCTGTGCTATTACTCTAGTCCCATTTTTTCAATATTTTTTTAAAAGAATACACATAGTTTGGGGCCAGATATATAGCATGGAGGTGGGGCATTTGCCTTGCATGCAGAAGGTCGATGATTCAAATCCCGGCATCCCATATGGTCCCCCGAGCCTGCCAGGAGCGATTTCTGAGCATAGAGCCAGGAGTAATCCCTGAGCGCTGCAGGGTGTGACCCAAAACCAAAACCCAAAACCAAAATCAAAAACAAAAACAATAATACATATAGTACTTTAAAATACTTTTTTACATCAGGTATTATGGGTATAAATGTTAATATACATTTTAATTTTCTTTGGAGATAAGCGTAAAGTATTTTGTTTAAGAAATTGATGGTAGGGGGCCGGGAAGGTGGCGCTAGAGGTAAGGTGTCTGCCTTGCAAGCGCTAGCGTAGGATGGACCGCGTTCGATCCCCCGGCATCCCATATGGTCCCCCCAAGCCAGGGGCGATTTCTGAGTGCATAGCCAGGAGTAACCCCTGAGCATCAAACAGGTGTGGCCCAAAAACCAAAAAAAAAAAAAAAAAAAAAAAAGAAAAAGTAGAGTGTTTGCCTTGCATGCAGAAGGACAGTAGTTCGAATCCCAGCATCCCATATGGTCCCCCGTGCCTGCCATTAGATTTCTGAATATAAAGCCAGGAGTAACCCCTGAGCGCTGCCAGGTGTAACCCACTACCCCCCCCAAAAAAAAAAAAGAAATGGAAAACTTTCTCTTTACTCATTAACTACATTTACCTTGTTTCCTGATCCATTCTTGCCTCTGGAATTCAGCTTCTTTCTGGAGTTGTTTATAAACTAAAAATTTAAAAATAAGGATGTATAAAGTTGAGTTGAGTAGTATAAATATCCCTGCCTTTCAGTATGCTAAAATATTTATATTACTTTTCTCACTTTCAGCCTTTATAGATATAAAAATTAAATAACTTGCTAATGCAAGATATTAGGGAATAGTGAAATCATTGTGGAGTTGGAAAGAGGTGGCAAGTCCTCTCATTGTTTTGTTAATGACACATTTTAAATCTTGATGGTTTCCATTTTGGTTTACAGAAATTGAAATACTGTAATCTATTTATAATATATGATTGTTAGTTTGGCATATGCTACTTTTGTACATTTTTCTGTTTGTTTGTTTCTTGTATCGGTTTTTTGACCACACCCGACACTGCTCAGGGTTTACTCCTGGCTCTGTGCTCAGAAATTGCTCCTTGGCTGGAGGACCATATGGAGTGCTGGGGATCGAACCTGAGTCAGTCCTGGGTCAGCAGTGTGCAAGGCAAATTCCCTACCACTGTGCTACCACTCCGGCCCCATTTTGTAAATTTTTCTTTTAGTTTAAGTATTAACAGTAAGAACTCATAGTAAGAACTGGATGGTTTGCTTTGATGCCTACCTACATGGTGTTTTGCAATTTGCAGTAAAAAAATTTTAATAAGGTACTTCTTTATTTATGAGATAATTTAAGTAGAATCTTAATTGTGGTCCAGGGATAGAGTTGGTGTTCTTTAATATTAACATTCATTTCTGTGACATTAGTATTACAAAAGTGTTGACTGAAAACTGTACTTCAAACATCCTAATCCAATCAAGAAATAGTTCTTAACATTTTTATCACAAAACATTGAAGGGAGTAGTAAAGGCTTCTGGTTAATGTTCCAAAGAAACATTACCATCTCCAATGAGAACCAGAGTTGAATGGCCAGTTGCTTTTCCATCTTGAATCTGGAAAGTATATGTTCCCTCATCCTCATCCTGGAGCTTTTCCATAAACATTTCAATTATTCCAGTGTTTCGATCAATGTGCATCTTATATTTCTTCAATGTGAAAAGAAAAATAGAGAAGTTAGTAATACAGCTATTTTACTTTGATGAGTTTATGCCTGATAACATAAAAACAAACCCCTATAAAAGAATGGCTTTAATAAAATTCTTGTTAAAATTCGTTTAAAAAAGCAGTCTTCAATATCCCTATACACAGGAAAAGTGAAAGATTAGGTGGTATATATTAATTTGGTCAGAAATGATTACTAAAAAGTCTTACATTTAGTTAAAAATGCATACATCTTGATAATTATCACAAAATGTTGCTGAAAACTTGTTTTAGATTCCCATTTTACCTTCCAGATTATATTATTTTTAATTAGTAGAATAACAAAAACAGGCAGCATGAAAGAAGTATTTGTATAAGTCACTGCTATATCCCTAATACCACCTACATGCAAGATGATACAGTGATCAATAAATATCTGCTCAGTTAACATGTAAATAATATTTCAGGGGCCAAGGATATAGCTCTGGTGGCAGTGCACAAACCATATGCATGAGGCCCTAGATTCAGTTATTAACACCATATGACCCTCATTAACACCAAATGTGGCCCTGGTGGCTCCCAAGAACCATCCAGTTGCCATTTCCCTAAAAAATATGCTTCCAAATCATTTGAAGTCAATGATTTATTGCTAAAAAACTGAAATTGCTCTTTTAGAACTAAAAATGTCCTATTGTGCTTATCTTATTTTGCTTCAGCTATATTTTACTTTTCAGTGTAAAGATAAATCTCAGTTTCTGAGCATACAAACAGAAGTTCCATAATGGGATCATTTGAATTGATAACGTTTTCCTGCAAAATAGAATAAAGGTTCTGCTTTGGGATCAGTTTTGTGGTACAACTCATGTCCCAGAACTTGCCTTGTAGGAAGATAAGATCCTATAGAGATCACATTTACATTTATTTATTTATTTATTTATTTTGGGTCATACCCGGTGACACTCAGGGTTTACTCTGGCTAGGCACTCAGAAATCACTTTTGGCTTGGGCCACCATATGGGTCGCTGGGGGATCGAACCGTGGTCCATTCTAGGTTAGCCACGTGCAAGGCAAATGCTTGTGCCACTGCTCCAGCCCCATTTACATTTCTATTTTATTTTTCCTTAGTTTAGCTTGTTGCCCAAACCTTTTACTTCTAAGAATAGACTCATCTCCATCCATGCCTACCGTACTACTTGAAGGAGAAATTGTTTCAAAAGTTCTTTTAGAAGAAAGACTTCATCATAAGCTCCATTCCTTGAGCTGTACAGACACCAAGATCTCTAGATACAGAGGTCTGATTTTACATACATGACCAAGCAGAAGTCTTCCATACACCACAAAAGCACTGAGGGGAGAGTAAATGATCATGCAACGGGCCGGGAAGGTGGCGCTACAGGTTAGGTGTCTGCCTTGCAAGCGGATGGACCGCGGTTCGATCCCCCGGTGTCCCATATGGTCCCTCCAAGCCAAGGGTGATTTCTGAGCGCATAGCCAGGAGTAACCCCTGAGCTTCAAATGGGTGTGGCCCCCCCAAAAAAAAAGATCATGCAAGGAGTCTATAGTTAATAGTTAATCCCATGACAGTATACTTCAGGGGTGGAGAAACCCTGTATCTCCAAGGGAGATTCCCTCGATAGTATCCCCAATAGTTATTGTGCCTATAAAGGAGAAAAAGAAAAAAAAACACAAAATAATCATTTTATCCTCATATATATTTATTGATTGATTATTTTTTTGATTTCTTTATTTTGGTGTAGATATTTAAGTCAATGTCTCCAATTTTATTTTATTTTATTTTATTTTATTTTATTTTATTTTATTTTATCTTTCTCTTTCTTTTTGCACTCTGGCATGGTTTTCCTTTAGGACCGAGACTATTATGTGGTGCTTGTCTTTATTGCTGTAGTGCTCACTGGGTATTTAATTTGATATTTCTTTCTGTATTGTTGTGGTGTTTCAATTACCTTTTTCATGTCCTCTCTCAAACTAAGGCTGAAAGCCTCTAGAAGGACTCTGCCCATTTTCAGCTTTATTTATTTATTTATAACATTTTTTTTTACCCCATTCTATTGCTTTTCTTTCCTTCAAACAAAACCACATAACTCAAATTATCTAGCTTGGCCTCTCAAATAGAGGAGGAAACAAGAGATGGTACTAGGACCAAACAGATATATGATCACTAATAGTAAGCTAGACAAAGAGGGGACCACCTACTCTAGCAGCCTGGGGGGTGATGGTGGGGGATATGGGTTGCAGAAAGGGAATGGGGATGGGGGGAGGACAAATTGGGTGATGGGTATTCCCCTGATTCAATGTTAATATGTACCTAAAATACTACTGTGAAAGATATGTAAGCCAATATGATCAAAATAAAAATTAAAAAAAAAGTTCTTTTTAGGGAATTTGACCTGTCAGTAACATCCTCCCAGTGAAATGCATTAGAACCAGGTGCAATGGTAATAAGCATCTCTCTAAATTCAGTATGTGTTGTGTCTATAAGTGTTTGTATACAGAAACATGTCAGTGTGCCTGGAATCAGAAAGATGTATGTCTCTGCATGCATTTATGTGTTTGCCCACGAGGGCTGTGAGGCTGAGAGTTGCCATTTGTGCTTTGTCATCTTCTCCATAGTTATATGATAAAAAAAAAAAACCAGGTTGTGGGAAACAAAATATGTTAAAAGGAAATGAGCCACAGTGGACCCAGGTGTGACTTATACCAGATCACACACAATTAGTATGTGGGCGGTATAGGAATGTACTGTGCAGTCTTCTGTTGTTTATCTTACTCCCCCCCCCCACTAATAAAGCTTGGAATGTCTTAAAATATACCTTGATGGAAAGTAAACAAATTGTTAATAATGGCCATAAATTATACTTTCTTCCCATCTTCTGATTCCCTTATATACTCATGATAGCACATGAGAACCAGAAGACCTAGTTAAGTTATTTAGGTCTATTATAAACTGGTCCAATCTTGGCTATACTGAAGAGGAGGACAAAGCTCAGATGCTGTGTGAATAGAAACATCTACATCAAAGAAAACAGTTAATATAGATATAGATGATCACTTATGTAAACGAGACACAGACACTTTAACAGAAGTGTAGAAAAAGTACCTTCAAGTCTAGAATGTTGGCATGTTCTATTTGTGTGTATATTTTGTGTGTGGTGTGCCAGGCAGGAGCTCTACCCCTGAGCCATAGCTTCAATCCTGTGGGCCTGATCTTAAAATGGATTCAGGTATCTGATTGAAGACAGAAGAAAAGGTGTGCCAGCTCCCTTCTGGTCACAAGAAAAGTGATGTTGAATTGGGTTCTGAAGATGAAGTCATAGAAAAGAATTCTGGACTTAATTTATAGGACAATATGGAAAATGGGACCACTACAAACATAAAAAGTTCAGATTTCCATATGGATGGGTCCCAAATGGCAGCAGAGGCAAATGTAAATACATATGAGGAATGTCTGGATTTTTTTTTTTAATTTGTGAAGAGAATTTAGAGAATTGCTTTAAAAATATTCTGAACAGAAAATCTCAAGATCAAGATTCATAAAGAAAAAATTCTTTAGAAACAGTGAATTTAAGGATAAAGAAAAATCTCACAGACTCGTAGAAACTCAGTAGAAGGAGCTTTAACCCTTCAGTTAAAAAAAAAAAAAAAAGGCAAACAACTTACATGCTACTGCAGAGACTCTGCTCCAAATCCTCACCACCACATATGGTCCCCTGAACACAGAACCAAAATTAGCCCCCAACTAACTTGGTTGTGGACTTTCCCCATGTTTTATTTTGTAAAGTTATAATTAAAAGATTGAGAAGTTAGATTCTGAGAAGATCTTAGACCAGGCCTTGGATGAAAGAAATACTGAAAGGCTGAGGGAGTCAGCAACTAGCTAGCTATGTCGTAACTCAGTGTAAAAATTGACCAGGCAGGGCTAGAGAGACAGTTTAGGGGTTAAGGTTCTTGTTTTGTACAATGGTAATCCTGGTTTTATTAATAGCATTGAAAAAGGTTTCTCTCTCCTTTTTAAATTTAAATACCATGGTTACAAGGTTGTTCAAAATACAGATTTTTTTTACAGATAAAGTTGTTCATGATTGAGTTACAGTCATACAATGCATAGCAACCATCACAAGTGTGCATTTCCTGCCATCAATGTCAACAGTGTCCCTCTCACCTCCCTGATGCCCTCTTCCCTCTCCTGCCTGCCTGTCTCTGGAGCAGACATTCTCTCTCTCTCTCTCTCTCTCTCTCTCTCTCTCTCTCTCTCTCTCTCTCTCTCTCATTCTCTCTCTCATTCTCTGTCTCTGTCTCTCTCTCTGTCTCTCTCTCTCTCTCTCTCTTGTTTTTGGGCTACACCCAGTGACGCTCAGGGGTTACTCCTGGCTATGTGCTCAGAAATCACTCCTGGCTTGGGGGACCATATGGGACGACAGGTGATGGATCCACAAGGCAGACGCCTTAACGTTCTGAGCCACTGAGCCAGCCCCTCTCACTCTTTCTATTTCTTTCCCTCCCTCTCTTTCTCTCCCTCTCCCTCCTCTATCTTTCCTGCAAAAGGCTTCTTGAGCACCATTAGGAGTGATCCATGAACACAGAGTCAAGAATAAGCCCTTCACCAGTGCAACATTCCCTAACAGCGTTCACCAATCTTTGTGGTGAGCTTCAAATTGTGAGCTGGTCCTTCCGGCCTTTCCAGCCTTTAACTCT
Source organism: Suncus etruscus (assembly GCF_024139225.1). Taxonomy (NCBI): domain Eukaryota; kingdom Metazoa; phylum Chordata; class Mammalia; order Eulipotyphla; family Soricidae; genus Suncus; species Suncus etruscus. The sequence goes on from NC_064850.1 coordinate 147,380,533, forward strand.
ATTGTTTCTGGGCCTTATTACAGTAATCCCTTTAATTTTTCTTAAAATCCATAGATGAGTGAGACTATTCAGTGTCTATCTTTCTCCCTCTGACTTATCTCACTCAGCATAATAGATTCCAGGTACATCCATGTATAGAAAAATTTCATGACTTCATCTTTCCTGATAACTGCATAATATTCCATTGTGTGTATGTACCACAGTTTCTTTAGACATTCATCTGTTGAAGGGCATCTTGGTTGTTTCCAGAGTCTATTGACTGAAACCCAACTATGAACATGTTTGCAATCATGGTGCTTTAATAAAGATTTATATATTAAAAAAAAGAATAAGCTCTGAGCACAACTAAGTATAAGTATGGCCCAATGCCCCTAACTTCCAAATTACCAACTCAGTGGCCTGCCATAATTTGTAAAAAAAAAAAAAAAGAGAAGAAGAATTCACAGGTTTATCAAAAAAAATAAAGGAACTTGCAGGGGGTTAGAAGAAAAGAAGAAATGAGAAACCAACTAGCAATACATCTAACTGGTGAGCAATTAAGATACTGGCATCTTTTCTTGACCATTTACTTGTTTTCAGCTATTGAGAAGGTGTTTTTGTTTATATTAAATATAACAGGAAATTAATTATGGAGGCAAACAAAAGTATATATTTTAGTGTTGGTTAACTAACCTTTTTCCTAAAGTATCTGTCCTATTTTTTCAGGCTTTTTCTAAAGTATCTGTCATATTGACATAAGTGAAATGGCTCATTCTATTACTTATACAAGAAACCTAATAATACATATACATACATACATATGATGGTGGGGAGGATAGATAAATGTTTATTAACTTATTTACATAGAACTCCAGTATAAAATCAATTTGATTTCATCCCTATGGTGTAGCATTACCAGTAAGTTATTTTACTTTCTTATAAATACTCATTGTAAACAGTCTTAAATTGTATTTTTAAGATTGGAATTTCTTTTATAATGGATTAGTCAAAAGTCCAAGAAAATATCAAGTTATAATTGTCTTTGCAAATTACTTTATTTATTTCATATTATACAAATGTTTTTTAGCAGCTGGAGTGGTAAAACAGTGTGTAGGGTATTTGCTTTGCATGTAGCCAGCCTGGATTTGATCCGTGGAAACCCAAATAGTGCTCTGAGCACTGCCTGGAGTAATTCCTGAGTGTAGAGCGAGGAGTAACCACTGAGCATTGTTGGGTGTGGCCCAAAACAAAAAAAAAATTCTTTTTATTGGAGACAGTTGAGTTGGTATTTTAATCACTCAGGAAGGAAATTGATTAATTTTGTTATGATTAGAAGAATATTATATAAAAACCAGAGTGTTATATATAAAAAGGTATAAACCACATATACATCAAAGTTGGCTTTTGTCAGAAAATATCATGTGTTTTAATGTGCATCTTTAAAGAGACGTTGAATTGTTTAAGCCAGAAAAGCAGTGCATTTATTAAGTTTTTTTCCCTGCATATTTGAAACCAATGGAATGCCAGAGACTATTTTCTCCTGATTCATCAAATCAGGTCCCTGCTAAAGTTTATTTCCAAAATGAATATATAAGTTCACTTTTCCTGCGTTTTTGGGAACTACTGGAATAAGTGAGTAACAGTGGTCATTTTCTCCTGGTCTTTAAATCAGGTTCTTTCTTGGGTTTCTGATGCAAATATGTACTAATTCTTCTGACTTCTCAAGAAAAAAAGCACTGTCTGTTTGGGTCTTTATATTTTTATAATATGCTTAAGAAAGTTTGGTTTATGGCTGCTTTCTTGGAAAAACTGTTATTAGTGTCCCTTTTGTTCTTGCAAGTCTTCCAGTCTGGTATGATATAATCAGTTTATACTTTTCCCCACATTTTTCCATGTGGAAATAATTTAAATTTCCCCACCATGTGTCCAGTGGTTTTTATAACAACCTATCCGTTATGGCTACTCCAGTGTATTAAACAACTGATACACTTAGAAATTTAAAAAGTACAGAACTTACCGGCCCTTCAAAGATTTCTTGGTCATTAAATACATAGTTGACTTTGGCATTGCTGGACAGCTTCTCAGCCTGCATCCAAAACCGTACCTGGCCTTTCTCCAAAATTTCAACTGCCAACTCTGATTTTGCTGGGACAGCTATGAAAAACAGAGAAAGAAATCACTATTATATTGGTAAATTATTTTGGCACAACTTTTTCCAACAAGTGAAAAACACTCAATAGAAATGACCACGTAAAACTTGGCAGTGAGAAAACATGGTAGGAAAGTATTATATTGAGGGTCAAGAGATTTGAATCTGGGTTCTATTCTTGTCACTTTGGGAAAGTCATTCAGTTTCTCCAAGTCACAGAAGTCTTTACTGGAAAAATGAGGAAAAGTCAGAGGCACTGCAACTAAAGTAGGAAACACCTCTGCCAAGTGTGTGAACACTGCAACCCAATGTGAAACCCCTGTAAGAACACAAGAAAGTATACTTGTGCCCCTAATCATTGCAACAACATAGACAACAATTGAACTGAATGTCCTAAATGGACAACACATTCCCAGCCCAATATCCTATGGTATTAATTGATTCAAAGTATTTTGGGAAGGAGTCATATTTTGTTTTTTAACTATTTCACTCACTTCAGAGATTTTTTTTTTGGGGGGGGCCACACCCGTTGACGCTCAGGGGTTACTCCTGGCTATGCTCTCAGAAGTCGTTCCTGGCTTGGGGAACCATATGGGATGCCGAGGATTGAAACGCGGTCTGTCCTAGGCTAGCGCTAGCAAGGCAGACAGACACCTTACCTCTAGCAACACCGTGCCGGCCCCCACTTCAGAGATTTTTAAAATGTTATAAGACGCTGGAGTGATAGCACAGAAGAGAGAGCACTGGTCTTGCATGTAGTTGACCTGATCCCAGAATCCCCTATGCTTGCTGACCTGAGTTTGATCTTCAGCATCCCATATAGTCCTCTGATCACAGCCAGGAGTAATTCCTGTGTGCAGAGTCAGGAGTATTCCCTGATAATTACTGGGTGTGGTCCTAACTCCCCAAAATAAATGAACAAACACTTCCTCAAAGAAGAAATACAAATGGCTGAAAGGCACAAGAAAAAACGCTTCACATCATCAGAGAGATATAAATCAAAACAACAACTGGCACATATCACAAAAAACAAGAACAATTAGTGTTGGTGGAGATGTGGGGTAAAAGGAACTCTCATTCACTGCTCGTGGGAATGGAAAACAGTATGAAGATTCCTCAAAGAACTGGAAATTGAGCTCCCATAAGATCCAGTTATACCACTTTAGGGATATGCCCTAGACAAAAACACAATACAAAAATGCCTTCTGCACACCTATATTCATTGCAGCGCCATTTACAATCGCCAGAATCTGAAAATAACCCAGATGCCCGACAATAGATGAGTGGCTAAAGAAACTGTGGAACAAATACACAAAGTAATACTATGCAGCCATCATGAAAAATGAAGTCATGAAATGTTCCTATACAATAATAAACATGGAAACGATTACGTTGAGTGAAATAAGTCAGAGGGAGAGAGATAGGCACAGAATAGTTTCACTCATTTGTGGGATTTAAGAAAAATAAAAGACATTATGGTAATAATACCCAAAAACAATAGAGATAAAAACTGGAGGGACTGGACCGCTATATGAAGCTTACCTCAAAGAGTGGTGAGTGCATTTAGAGAAATAACACTAACAACTATTCTGACAATGGTAGTGAGTGAGAAAAATAGATTGCCTGTCTCGAAATACAGGCAGAGGATGGGAGAGGAGGAAATTGGGGGCATTAGTGGTGGGAAGGTTGCACTAGTGAAGGGGGGGGGTTCTTTATTATAACTGAAACCCAATTACAAACATGTTTGTAATTAAATAAAGATATTATAAAATAAATGTTTTAAAATAGTCACTTAAATAATTTATTTTTATTATATATTCAAAATAAGTCAGCTTGCCATTTACATTTTATCACCTAGTGATCAACATTCATTTAACATCTTAGACCAATCAAAAATCTCAGAGGCAAATAATGGAGTCACAATCCAGAAACTACATCGAAGTACAGCATGGCCATTCTCACATAGAAAGTAAAGGAACTGCCTCTACCAACATTCATGTTTTTAAAAATAAAAACCCTGCTAGGACCCTGCTAGGAGCAATGAGATAGGACTAGCCTGACATCACTGCTAGATATAACCCCAAACAAAAACAAGAGCATCATTTTGTTTAAAAGAAATTTTCCATGTCTATGATTTCCATATATTTTCCATACTTATTTCTTGTTAAATATGAATAACTCATAAAATTATTTTCTATTATTCTATGTAGATACATGTATTATATATAATTAGCTTAAAAACAAGTTCTATTTAAAAATTCAAAATGTTTATCAGTTTTTTTACTATAAGTCAATAATGAAACCACTACTTAGTCAAGTTTCTTTCCTTATCTTGAAATTGAAAACTGATTTGAAGTTTGTCATTTGGCAAACTTTTTTTTATTATTTAGTAAATATTATTTTTAGTTATTAGAAATGGGAAACAAAAAGCAAAATAAAATGTTTATTTGGTTTTATAGGAAGATATATGGTAAGCATAAAATAATCTAAAAGGAATTAAGAATCTAAAGATAATGTACTGACATTCTACTTCTCTTACTCATTAACATTGTCATGATAGATGTCAGTGTAGTTATTTCTCTAACTGCACTCACAACTCTTAGTGACCTGTCTTGAATGTAGGTAGGGGGAGGCAGGGAGGGAGATGGAAGCATTGGTGGTGGGAATGTTGCACTGGCGAAGGGGGGTGTTCTTTTTATGACTGACCCCAACTACAATCATGTTTGTAATTGTGATACTTAATTAAAGATATTATTAAAAAAAAGAAAGTAAAGGAAATTAACATCTCTGATATATACTTGTGTTAATTAAGTCATTTGTGTCTGAGTGAAATTTGAAGCACTAGTTGACAACTCTCAAAATTAGATTCTGAATCTTTTATAACTTGGAAATGTTCTCTACAAGGTCTTAACTTCTAGCTGTGGAGCTATCTATCAGAGGTGGTTTCAAGACATGCTTTGTGTCAGTGCAAATTGTTTTCAAGTTTAGAAAGTTTAGGCTTCTTTTAGAATAAACCATAATTCTTTTCTTTTGATCCCATCTCAAAATTTTAACACATGCTACATTTTAAATTATAAGCATCCCAAGCTTGCACCAAATGTTCATTTTTCATATAGTCCTAAAGTAATCTTTTTTAATCATTAGAGGATATTTTCCTTTCACTGTTGTGTTTCATTGTAGAGTTGTGCTACAGCATTGCTCCAATGCAGAAGGAAAGGAGACAAACACCATCACCTAAGGAGTACACTCAGGTTGGAAGAATATGAACTCCGAAGTCATACCATGCTCTGAACATTATTTCCTCCTGCCTGTTGTTAACCCACTTGCTGATAGAGATATTGTTTGTATTACAGGTCACCATAACATCATAATACATTAAATATAGAATGCATTAGACATTATAAATGATGACCAGTGCTCAATAAAGATAAATTTTCTTATTTTTCCTACTTTTGCTGATGATAAATTGAATCCCAGGAAAAGTAATAATATTTCTGGGTATCCAGGTAGCAAAGCTAAATATGATTTGTTAAGGAAGACTTGTGTAAGTTTTCCAAGGGTTTAACTCAAGAATATTTCATCACACAGTTTTTTTGAATTTAATAATAGAAAGATTGATTATATTTGTCTCAGTTTTGCTTCATTTTGTTTGCTTTTACTTTGTTCTTTTTTTTTTTTGGTTTTGGGTTTTGGTTTTTGGATAACACCTGGCAGCACTCAGGGCTTACTCCTGGCAGGCTTGGGAAACCATATGGGATGCCGAGATTCAAACCACCGACCTTCTGCATGAAGGCAAATACCTTACCGCCATGCTCTCTCTCCGGTCCCGCTTTTTTTTTTTTAATAAATTATTTAAACACTGTGGTTACAAAATTGTTCATACTTAAGTTTCAGTAATAGATTGTCACATACTTTCTTATTGTCTCTAACCAAAATTACAGGAGAGAGTAACAGATTTTTTGTTTGTTTTTGATTTTGCCTTTTGGTCCACACCTGATAGTGCTCAGGCATTATTCCTGGCTCTTTGCTCAGAAATTAATCCTGGTGGTGCTCAGAGACAATATGGGATGCCAGAGATGGAACCTGGGTTGACAACGTGCAAGACAAGTGTTGTACTATGGCTCTGGCCCCTGGAGACGGTCAGAGATTTACCCATAAAGGTAAATTCATTTTCCATTAAGAGATTTCTAACTCCCTTACCCTCTCCCTCACCCTACAACCACTGCTTCCCTTCACAAGCTTGGCTGTGATGCTTGCACATTTATGTGATGCTTTCCATGATCACACTTAGACACGGTTTCCATAGAGGTTTCAACTCCTTTAGTTGATGTGCTTCTACACCTAGAATTCATAGTTTGCATTTTGCATTAGCATACCTGCTCTGCTGTGCTGCTTTATGAAATAAAGTTTGTTTTAAAAATGTTACAGATGAGACCATAAGTTATCGTTACTTGACTATGTAAGTATGAAAGCATTCCTTGGGAATTCAAGAAGAGTCTGGCCATTGGTTCTGGAGCAGTACGTTTGTTTAATGTACTGTTAAAAATAAGCTTTGTGGTAGGTGGCGCTGGAGGTAAGGTGTCTGCCTTGCAAGCGCTAGCCAAGGAAGGACCGCGGTTCGATCCCCCGGTGTCCCATATGGTCCCCCCAAGCCAGGGGCGATTTCTGAGCACATAGCCAGGAGTAACCCCTGAGCGTCAAATGGGTGTGGCCCAAAAACCAAAAAAAAAAAAATAAGCTTTGTATATTAAAATCAGCTTTGTTTAAAAAAAAAAAGTGTTGGGAGTGTAACAGACTTGATAGAAAATTGCTCATCTACAGCTATAGAAAGTTTTGCTAACAGTTTGAGTCAGAATATAGCTTCTCGGTCCCTGAGTTAGTGAAGGATGAAGGAGTGAAAAACAGTTTTAGAGAGTAAAAGAGGGAAAAAAATCCAGAGTTAAAAATTAATGAGTATATACTATTAACTTTCTATTTTTTTCCTCAAAGAGGATTTAGCATTCTGAATAACCCACTATGTGGCCAATGAGAACCAGATTGTATCAGTTCAGTGGAACTTTCCGGGTGTCTTTTCAGACTTTCTCTTCTTTCACATAGCTCTTAGCTAAGAAATTTAATCATTTATATGGAAAGTGTTTTATTGAGTGGTTTAAAGGTTGTTCAGGGGACTATTTTTCTGATCAAGGCTTCTTTACCTTATTTTTAGGTGTTCAAAATAATATGATTAGTTTTAGATTATCTTTACTTAGGGGTATAATACTTATAAGTTCTAACATTAAATTGCTTAGGAAGGTATTACTTTTTTTTAAAAAAAAATAGGACAACATATATATACATATGTTCTTGTCTTTTTTTGTCTTTATATGTATATACTTATAATATACATATACATGTTCTTTTTTATCTTTTAACATACTTTTTATCTTTTAACATATTTTAGAATTTTAGATTTATGTATATATGAGAAAAACTCATTTAAATATTATTTAAAAACTCATTTAAATATTATTCTCATTTAAATATTATTCTTATGTATGATATTCCTTATGCAACAGAGCCTGAAATATATTTTCTGTGTAGTGTATTTCTCATTTCTTGAGAATAATGGCAAACAAACAAACAAAAAAAAAACCAGTATTTTCAGAAAGTACATCTGTAGCTAAGAATGTATATGTTCTATTGAATGTTTCTGAAGAGCATTTAAATTTCATCAGAGTTGTCATCTGACCTATTCCAGAAGTCATTACCTAGCAGGAATTCTAAATGGTGAGTGCATTATAAACACTTACTTGGGAACTTGTGCTCCTGGCTGAGAGCAAGTAAACGTTTCATTTCTGTAGGGAAAATAAAAAAACAATTAGGGCCAGAGATGTGGCTCAGAGAGAGTACTTGCCTTGCATGTATGAAGCTTTGGATTTAAGTCCTGACACTGTATCCCTCCCAAAAAAATAAAATTCAAATAAAATAAATAAGTAAATTTAAAAACTTTTAAAAAAGAATAGAAGAACAATTATGCTATACTACTTATATGAGAGTCACCTGATCTTGGAGAATCATTGAGGAAAGAGAAACAGTATTAAATTTGTAATTTAACTGGTTTTGAACTTACCTTCCTCATCTATTAAGTAGCTTGATGCTATTCCATCAGTATCTGTTACATCACAGGAGTAAATGCCCAAGTCTTCTGTACTGAGGTCTTTAAAGGTCATTTTTGTCCTTCAGAACAAAACACTTTTATAAAAATAAGACACTCATGTCTATAGCCTGCAGCCCACCTTCCTTGGGTCTTTGCATGAGCTTTCCCCTTCATAAGGAGTACTCATTCCTATTCCCCTTCTTGATCTTAACCCTATCATTGTTGTGACTTACAGGAAGACATTTCTGACATCTTCCCAGGGGTGATGAAATCTGAGGGAATTTATAGTATAAATCCTCCATGGTCAAACTATGTGGCAGATCAATACATATCCAGCATAAAGATACTTGGTTTATCAGCTTTTGCTGAAGATCTGAAAATTGTCTTCACAGAGCACAGTCAACTGTTGCTAAGTGGTTAATGAGTATATACTATGAGTATGTAAGTGTATGGGTGTCTCTCTGTCACCACCTGCATTTTCCCTCTCACCTATAATTTTAGCATTTCATCCTGTAGCGCTATTGTCTTTTTCACTATACACATTTTGCTCTCCCTCATAAAATAATCATTAGTGCTTTAGGAATAGGTCCATTTCATTTATTATTGTATCTTCTCATTCCTAGTACCTTGTCTGGCAAAAAATTTGTAATTACTATATATATTTTTGGAATGAATAAATAAATGGTCAGTGGTCTAGTTTATGGTATAAAGTTGGTAAATAACATGGTGATAAATATTGCTAGTCACTAAGATCAACCACATCCTTAGGTGTTTGTTACATGAACAAGGTAGAAAAAAAATTCAGTTTGTTTTTTTCTTGAGCTAAATTTATATTTTGCTTTAAGGACTTTTAGAATCTCGTGACATTAAAATGTCCTAGTCATATGTAATATTTCCTTGTCATTCACCAAAAAGTCAATATTTATTTTACTTCTTCAATATATTGGTCAGAAAAGTTAAGCATATTTTGCTTTACCAAATACAATCCAATTGGTTGGCTTTATTAAACACATAAGCCTTGATAAAAAAGCAAAACAAAGTGAAAAAGTTCTCAATCCTGGAGCAGAAATGAAAGCAAAAGAGTATAAAATAATCCCCTTTCCTATCTTCATTTTTATTTTTATTTTATTTTTATTTTTTATTTTTTATTTTTTGTTTTTGTTTTTTTTGGGGGGGGCACACCAGGTGGCACTCAGGGGTTACTCCTGGCTCTGTACTCAGAAATTGCTCCTGGCTTACGGGACAATATGGGATGCCGAGGATCCAACCAGAGTCTATCCTGGGTCAGTCGTGTGTGAGGCAAATGCCCTACAGCTGTGCTACCACTCTAACCCCTCTATCTCCATTTTTTTCTTTCTTTCTAAAGAGGGAGAGAGAAAGAAAGGAATGACAGGGAGAGGGAGAAGGGGAAGAAGAAAGAGGGAGGGAGAAAGAGAGAGGAAGAGAGGAATGGGGGGGGGAGGGAGAGGGAGAGAGAGAAAGGGAGAGGAAGAGAGGTAAAGGAGAGAGAGAAAGGAGTAAGAAGGAGAGAGAGAGGGAGGAGAAAGGGAGGTAGAGCTCTATCTCCATATTTATTTATTTATTTATTTATTTATTTATTTATTTATTTATTTATTTATTTATTTATTTTGGTTTTTTGGGCCACACTCTGTAACGTCAGGGGTTACCCCTGGCTATGTGCTCAGAAGTCGCTCCTGGCTTTGGGGACCATATGGAACGCCGGGGGATCGAACCGTGGTCTGTCCTAGGCTAGCGCTGCTAAGACAGACACCTTACCTCTAGCGCCACCACGCCGGCCCCTCTATCTCCATTTTTAATAGAAAAAAGAAATCCAAAACCCATCAAAGTTAAAAGCTGCCCTCAGGCCACTCAGCGGGAACTAAAAAGAGAACTAGGGCTGAAGCAATAACTCAAAGGGATGAATGCTTGTAAAGATTGTAGGAGGCCTGGCTGGGTTCTGATCTCAGACATGGTACTTCATAGACTCCAAATAATACCAGCAGAGACACACACACACACACACACACACACACACACACACACACAGCATACACCAATCACCAAAGGAAGAAGAAAGAAATACAAATGGAGTACCTCTAACCCATGCAATCCAGAGAGAGAGAAAGTGAGTTTTTTTTTGGGGGGGGACAGTGGTACACCAGACCACCAGATATAGTTCTTTCTAGTGCCTTCTTGGGGGGGGGCACCCAGTAGTGCTCAGTGGTTACTTGTGATTCTGGAATCACTCCTGGCAGTGTTTTGGGGGCCATACGGGATGCTGGGGATCAAACCTGGGTCAGCTGCGTACAATGTAAGTGCCCTTACCAGCTGTACTATCTCTTTGGCCCCCTTTTTCCAATGTTTTATTCTTTCCATTATATTATTGTTATAGTGAAACAGAAAAAAAATGTTCCTAACTCCTTTAATTATCCATATCTTTCTTAAATAAGGAAGTAGCAAAATCTCCCCTGCCCCTTAGAAGTCTTCCTCGTCATTACTTCTACGGTTTCAAATTCGTATAGAATAATGATAACTGTCTTTGAAATTTCTGTTAAACAAAACTTTCCTTTTTTTCTGGTTACCTTTGGAGGTGGTCAAGGGTAAGCCAACTCCTGGCTTAGTGCTTGGTATACTATGTGATGCTAGGGACCAAACCTGGGTTTCTGCATTGAAAGCTGTCCCTCCAGCCAGCAGAGCTATTTCTCTAGCCACCACCAAGCTTTTCTATTATCTTAAGTGACATAATATATAGGAAAGCACTTTATCATTGATTTGTTTGGTTTTTGTTCTACTCTCAGTGGTGGTCAAGGAACTATGCAGTAGCAGGGATTAAATCCAGTTTCCTGGGCCCGGAGAGATAGCACAGTGGCGTTTGCCTTGCAAGCAGCCGATCCAGGACCAAAGGTGGTTGGTTCGAATCCCGGTGTCCCATATGGTCCCCCGTGCCTGCCAGGAGCTGTTTCTGAGCAGATAGCCAGGAGTAACCCCTGAGCACCGCTGGGTGTGGCCCCCCCCCAAAAAAAATCCAGTTTCCTGCAAACACTGCTGCCTTTTGAGCCACTTCCCAGATGTCTCTGAAAAAGACCTTTAAATACATAATTTAGGACACAATTTGTAAAGATGATCAATTTTAGAGATTTGTATTGGTTATTCTTATTATATTCCGTACCATAGTATAATAATATAATATTACATACAATATATAACTTATATATTATATTCCTTTATATTACCAGATATAACATTTGTTAATTTCATTTTCTATATCAGTTTATTTAAAATGAAAGTAAAAAACTTAACTTCCTTCTCCTATCATAAAAAGAAACCCCTCCTTATTATGATCAAAACAGTTCTTACTTGTTGCCTTTGTTCTCAACTTCTAATCTTGGAGAGTCGTCAGTAGATATATAATCTTTGGACCAGACAAATTCAGAATTTGGAGCCATCTGATCACATTCATAGTTCAAGGAAATGACTCCATCATCATCGACATTGACAACAACCTCTTTGGTTCCTAGAAGATCAAAAATTAAATACTGACATTTTCTGGTAAAAAACAACCAAGAAAAGCTTACCTGAGGACCCTTTATTTAAGACGGAAGCAGAGCAATGAAATGGTACAAGAGAAAACCAAATTGATTCACTGAGGACTGAATTCTGCTCTGATTCAATTTTTATATGTTAACATGATTACATGAAAGAACCATGTTTTGTAAAGGCAATATCATGGGTAGTGTTGTTTGTCCAGTACTTAATAAAAATTGTTGATATGATTGGTGGCACAGTTATGATATTGGACTGATCACAATAATGGTGATAAGGCAGCCTGGGAAAAAATGATCCTCTTCAGGAGCCAATTTACATTTGTTTCAATAATATCCCTAGAGGAAGCTAAGAGATAAACAAATCAAAGGAAATTTGAAGGGAAAATAGCAGAGGGAATAAGAATAAGAATTACATGCTCAAAATCAATAAATTCTTTTTGAATGAGGAAATATTTTAAAATACTTCTGATGAACAAGCAAAATAAATCAACTTAAAGATGTTCCTCCAGAATAAAATAATAATAATTTATAAAGTACTGTTATTAAACTATATGGAAATTCAAATCAATATGAAATTCCAATCTTTTGAGAAGATTGGTACTAGACTAAAATATATAGATCAGTGATATATATTTATAATCCAGTGATATTTTGACTTCATTTTTGAGCTAAAATAAATTGTATTTGCATCTAATAGTCCAGTTCTAAGAGTCTGTACTGCATATAAAATGTTCGATTTAATGCTTAAACCAATTTGAAGAAAAATTATTTTCAAATTGACATTCATTCAATTGCCAGTCTAAATTTGATTGTTAAGGCAGGTTTAGTTTTGTATTATGTTTAAGCATTTATTAGGAAAAATAAACTTAATCTCAGCAGTATATATATTTACTTTTTAAATTACTTTTCATAGAACCTTAGAACATGAATTATTTTGTTCTGCCTCATATTTCTGTGTCTTTTTACAAATTGAGAAAAGAAAATAAAAGTGGATGGGACCCAGGGGCCAAGTGGTCTCAGGTGCATTGAGTGAAAAACTAAAGTCAGATATAAATATCCAAACCAAAGTCAATAGAATCAAGAAACACAAGCTATAACAAGTTAAACACAAAATGGACCTGTTACACTAATAGACCAGTGGCTAAGGGTGGATGTATGGGATGCATGCTGAGAACTATGGGAGGTCAACACTGGTGGTGGGAATGGCCCTAATTCGCTCTTACTATAAGCATGAATTACAACCATGAAAGACTTGAAACTTACAATGGTCTCAATAAAATTTTTTAAAAAATTATGAAAAATGATGAGAAATAAAAAAGCATAAAAAATCTTTCAATACATACTTCCCAAGTAATTTATGATGTTCAACACTTATTAGGAAAAAATCAACTTAATCGCAGATGTATATAGCATTACTTTTTAAAGAAAGCATACAAATATCTTTCAATACATACCTCCTGAGTGATTTATGGTAATTTGTCAATATTCTATTTTAAGAAACAAGCAGATTGGCCTGCAGTCCAATGTCTAATGATACTCGTCAAGGGGAAATAATTGTAAAGCTCCAGTTAGAGGAAGTCCACAGAAAATGAGTATCCTCAGATAGTGAATAGTCCATGAGAATCTTGGTTCTTAGTCTGCTAATTCATCAAATTTTATGCTATTAATCTTAGCTTGTATGCTTCAATGATAAACTTTCAAAAAGTAGTATTAATTTTTTTGTGTAATATTTTGATATTTTTGAGGGGTTTACACTTGGCGGCGCTGAGGGTTACTCTTGGCTCATGAAAAAATGCTCCACATCACTAATCATCAGGGAAATGCAAATCAAAACAACTATGAGGTACCACCTCACACCACAGAGAGTGGTACACATCACAAAGAATGAGAACAAGCAGTGCTGGCAGGGATGTGGAGAGAAAGGAACTCTTATACACTGCTGGTGGGAATGCCATCTAGTCCAACCTTATGAAAAGCAATATGGAGATTCCTCCAAAAACTAGAAATTGAGCTCCCATACGATCCAGCTATACCACTCCTAGGGATATACCCTAGCTACACAAAAATACAATACAAAAATCCCTTCTTCACACCTATATTCATTGCCACACTATTTACAATAGCCAGACTCTGGAAACAACCAAGATGCCCTTCAACAGATGAATGGCTAAAAAAACTGTGGTATATATACACAATGGAATATTATGCAGCCATCAGGAAAGATGAAGTCATGAAATTTTCCTATACATGGATGTACATGGAATCTTTTATGCTGATTGAAATAAGTCAGAGGGAGAGAGATAGGAAGAAAGAAAGACAGACAGAAAGAAAGAAGAAAGGGAGAAAGAAAGAAGAAAGAAAGAAGAAAGGAGAAAGAAGAAAGAAAGAAGAAAAGAAAGAAGAAAGAAAGAAAGAAAGAAAGAAAGAAAGAAAGAAAGAAAGAAAGAAAAAAGAAGAAAGAAGAAAGAAAGAAAGAAAGAAAGAAAAGAAAGAAAAGAAAGAAAGAAGAAGGAAGGAAGGAAGGAAGGAAGGAAGGAAGGAAGGAAGGAAGGAAGAAGGAAGGAAGGAAGGAAGGAAGGAAGGAGGAAGGAAGGAAGGAAGGAAGGAAGGAAAAGAAAGAAGAAAGAAAAAAGTGGTGGTGCAGCAGTAAGGCATTTGCCTTGCATGCAGCTAACCACAGAATGACTTCAGGTGCCTTATTCCAAATCCATGAAGTAAACCTCACCCAGGAGTTTGTCAATAGATTAATAATGGTGGCTTTGTTAATGTCATGAGATTATAGCTTCTCATGACACTTCTAAGACTATAGCTGAATACACAAAGAAATGGGTTTAAGGATTTTCTTTTTAGTCATTCCAATTTAGAGTATACTGTTTACAGGGTACTTTTAACTTTCCAGTGACTAGAGTAAGAGGGTAGGATTATTATAATCTTGTTCTTATAAGGTAGATTCTACAGTTGGGTTCTTTTGCATGTCTATTATGCACCTTTTATTTCCACAAATGACATATCTGATTTCTAGAGAAATATGTGCCCTGGAGTCATCAGCATTTCTTGGAATTTATGTTCTCTCTTCTGTAACTTCGAAAAAGGAAGTTTCACAAGATGTGGGAATTTTTCTAGACATGCCTATCACACTTGCTGAATCCAGATCAGAGGGTAGGTAAAGAGTTGTTAAAATCAGGCTATGAAGTAACTGAGTGAAAGGAAAAGGTATGTTCTCAAAAGGTGCATATAAGTGATCTGTTTTTTCAGAAGATTAAATGAGAGCAGAGTTTTTTGTTTACATTTCTTTTCACCACAAAATAATATTGCATATGTGTCAGTTATTTTCTATTTGAAAATAAAGTGAAAGTTAGGATAAGAATAAACAAAACAAATAAATGATTAATACTTTTAAAACCCTTTTTCATTTCTAGGGTTTTCTCCTATGCATATTTTATGAAGAGAAATGTATAACTCTGAAAAGTGATAGAGAGTAAGTAACAAAATTAATGCAATAAGATATTCTGAAGCTATTTACTCAGTGACAATGTAAACTTTGTTTTCATAACAAAAGGAAGATTGTCTTCTCTATTTTGTACATAGAAAGGACTTCATAGATCATTCAGTGAAGGCGGCTGTTAGCTTAACCCAAGAATCAGCTAAATCTGGCATGTTGCCTCCTTTTATATGGACTGAAAGCCAAGAATAGCTTTTCTACATTTAAGTATTTGAAATAAATCTAAAGATTAGTATTTCATAATGTGAAAATATATACAATTTAAGTTTTATAGTATATAATATGATATAATTCATATAAAACAAGCCTTTTGGAACAGCTATACACATCAATTTATACATATATGATGGCATTTGTGTCATAGCGAGTTGAGTACATGTGATGGGGGCTTTTAGGTCTATTTAGCACTGTAAAATTGAAAATACTGACCATCTGGGCTTTCGCAGAAAATGCTTGTTGACCTCTGGTATAACTTAATAGTCACTGTTACTTGAATACTACTTTTATTCAGTACTATTCCTACGAATTGTATTGTTCCATCTTGCCTAAGGACTGGCATTTTGTGGGATATAATGGCCACAAAATAACAGGAATAACATTTCAGGAATGTGTGCTTAACATAATTGGTTCAGGAATCTGACCAAGGACCTCTGTTTCTTAGGAATGAACCACAATAGTCTCCAGGCCACTTCAAATTCCACACACCTGTCCTGAAGTATGTACTACACAGTAAATGACATCATGTCTGAAGATCACACTTATTAATTCTTCATATTGCACAGATTGATGCTTTTGAAAATTAGGAAAAGCATAGTAAGTTGGATTGGTATCTATAAATAGGAGTCAAAGGACAGGCCTACCTGGACGGGTTTCTGCTACAACAGGGCCAGCAAGGTCTGAGGGCTTCCCAACACCTGCCTGGTTTATGGCTCGAACTCGAAATACATAGTTTACACCCTCCTTGAGGTTTTGCACCTGAAAGAAGTGGATAGAGAAGGATAGGTCATTTAAACAGTAGTGCTTTTCTCTGTAGTGATAATTTAAGTTATACAGAATATAGGGGTCCAGGACTTGCTGTCTTGGTCAGACTGTGTTAAAGACTAAGCTTGTGCCTTCAGCTTTAGACTTTCTTTGTCCAGAACCAAGTAGATGAAGTATTTCTTTTTTTTTTTTTTGGTTTTTCGGGCCACACCCGTTGATGCTCAGGGGTTACTCCTGGCTAAGCGCTCAGAAATTGCCCCTGGCTTGGGGGGACCATATGGGTGGCTGGGGGATCGAACCACGGTCCCTCCTTGGCTAGCGCTTGCAAGGCAGACACCTTACCTCTAGCGCCACCTCGCCAGCTCCAGATGAGGTATTTCTAACTCTTGATTCTATCTCTTTTTTTAGGTTATTTGTTCTTATTAGAATGAGAAACAAGGAGGACTAGAGCAATAACACAAAGGGTAAGTAGGGGTGTGCGTTTTATGGCTGAAACCCATAAACATGTTTGAATATGGTGCTTAAATAAAATTTTTCTATAATAATAAACACTCTAGGGGCCGGAAAGATGGTATGGAGGTAAAGCATTTGCCTTGCATGCAGAAGGATAGTGGTTCAAATCCCAGCATCTCATATAGTCCCTTGAGCCTGCCAGGAGTGATTTCTGAGTGCATAGCCAGAAGTAACCCCTGAGAACTGCCAGGTGTGACCCCAAAATAAAAAAATAATATATAAATAAATAAAAATAAACACTCTAGGTCTAAAAATAAATTTAATTTATCCTTTGGGCAATAGTAAGCAAACAAACAAAGGGTAGGGTATTTGCCTTGCATGCAGTTGACCTGGATTTAGTCCCTGGCATTCTATATAGACCCCCGAGACTGCCAGATGTGATTTCTGAGCCCAGAGCCCAGAGTAACCCCTGATATCACCAATATAGTCCATAAACCAAAAAAAAAAAGAGAGAGAGAAACAAGAGTTTGAAATATATATATATACATAAGTATAAAATATACATGTATACATATGGACATAAACATGTATATCTCAGTCCTTGATACATATCAACTCTCACCTTATATATGTATGCATATGTATGTATGTCTATACATAGATAGGTGCTCCTGTGAGCAATTTTTATTTTTTTAAGGCACGTGCTTTAAAAACTCAACCACTTTATTCTTTGGTGGAAAAAAAACATTTTCTTTTTTTTTTTTTAAACCCAAACATTTTCATCATAAAACACTTTTATTTTATTTTTCTCCCCAAAGAATAGGTAGATTGTCTTATATAAAGCATATGCTTTAAATAATATACAAAGTGTTCATAGGATTTAAATATTCTGCAATTTTCTCTAATTTTTTGAGACAGTCCATACATAATTTCAGTTAAAATTATAGGCAAAAAAGGGCAATTACAAACGTGAATAAAGCCTTTTTCCAACTAATTCAAAAATCTATTATAGTACAATTTCAGATACATTACAAATGCATCCCAGAACCCTGGTGCAGATTCAAAAATGTAAAAGGTTGAAAAAATACCAAGTTAAAACCTTGAAATAAAAAAAAGCAATATCTAAATCTGTAGAATTAACTAAGAAATTTCCCATTAAATAGACAAGGTTCTTACAGGCTATGAATTTTAGTAATCTGAATAACAACAATGGTTTCAAATTCTTCATCTTTATAGTTCTAATATGCATATGTGCTCTTGATGAACACATATTACATGCATTGAGCTAATGAGAGTGAGTTGTGAAAATCATTTACAATATGTTTTTCCCCAATTTAAGAAACAATCATCTTATTTGTTTTGGGGGTACACTGGTAGTGCTCAGGAGGCTTAATAGTGGTTCTGGGATTTGAATCATTATCATGGTTGTAGCTTCATACCAGAAAAGTACCTTAACCTCTATACTACCTCTTCAACTCCTAATATGCTGGATTTTTAAATTGCATATGCAATGTCCAGATCAAACCAAGGTCAGTCAAATGCAAGGCAAGCAACTTAACCCTTATATTAACTCACTGGATTCCATATTTTAGAAGTATTTTATCACACAGAGAGCACAAACATGTGTTCTTAAGGATATGAATATTTAAAATACTATTAAGATTAAATAAAACTGAATATATTTAATTGATGTATTCAATTAAGTGAATACTTATGACCAGGTATTTAGGTGAGCTATGAATTGACTGCTTTGAGTCTATTTTGTGCTATGACAACAGAACATCCTTTTTTTTTTTTTTTTTTTTTTTTTGGGTTTTTTTTTTTTGGGCCACACCCGGTAACGCTCAGGGGTTACTCCTGGCTATGCGCTCAGAAGTTGCTCCTGGCTTGGGGGACCATATGGGACGCCGGGGGATCGAACCGCGGTCCGTCCGAGGCTAGCGCTGGCAAGGCAGGCACCTTACCTTCAGCGCCACCGCCCGGCCCCAGAACATCCTTCTATATATAGTGATAGTTTTCATTAATGCTAATGGTTTTTAATCCATAAAAACAAATTTAGACATCAGTTAAAAGCATAGTGTTTGGTGTATTTACATTATCAATTATAAACAATGCTGGTAAACAATGGATTTACATAGAGGAATGAAAACATTCCTGGTCATGATAAAAATAGACCAGTTGCCAGGTGCCTGTTCCATCTTCACCTGCCACTTGAATAATAAGAGTTTGGAGTCTGATTGCTGCAACACAGAGCAGGAAATGACTCCACATTTCAGTATTGAGTTGCTTGGTGACAGGGACACTTCTCTCTTCTATTGTCTCAGGGGCAATGTCACTAGCCTCCAGCATCGAAGAGGCATAATCTATGCACATCTCTTTTCTTTTCTAAAATGCACACACACACACACACACATGGTCTTGTGTAATTTCTGAAGGAACTGCTTTCCCTTGACTTTTCCATCTTTGTCCCCCATCCCTTACTCTCTTCTCACTAGGCTGTAATGAACATTGTCTCACTAGGCTGTAATGAACAATAGCACAGTAAGAATGTGAGAAAGTGTGAGTTGTCTAGTTAGCCATTGCAAAGAATTCCAAGACATTAAGTCTAGAAACAATTATGGGTACTTCCAGTAGAAACCAATGAACCAATATCAATATGTTCTGACAGTAAGGATGTTAAATACTCTGTTCATGTCCTGCTCTTACTTAGTATTACTAAGTATTATTACTAGTATTATTAATTACTAAGTATTAATTATGAATTATATATCATTATTAATTATACCAACATAATTACTAATTATATCATAATTATTTATTAATTACTAAGTATTATGTAAATGTTTTCCTAGCATTTTAAGTTTTTTGGCTTCATCTTGGAGTTGAAAATTTTCTAAGTGTAAAGCATCTAAAATAGTGAGTCCCCATTAGGATGATCATCAGAATTATAGAACATCTTTGCTTTTTTACCTGAATTTCTCATCATAAATGTATGTTAATTTTATAATCAGAAAATAATTCTATTTCATTTCAAAAACTGTTGAAGGCACAGCACTTTCTGGAGTTATCCCAGATCTCAACTCAGGATGCATGATCTGTCTTTGCTTAATAGATTCTCTCTCATATTTCCTAAACAAAACTATTTACTTAAAAAATAGCCCATAGACTGCAGAGGCCAGCCGCGCCAACGGGGAGTAGGGACCCCCGGCGTCCATGGTGAGTGCACTCTTTTAGGGCGCTCACACGTGGACGACCCGCAGCCACCAGCCACCCTGCGCGCGACCCCCCCCCATAGACTGCAGAGGCCAGCCGTGCCAACAGGGAGTAGGGACCCCCGGCGTCCATGGTGAGTGCACTCTTTTAGGGCGCTCACACGTGGACGACCCGCAGCCGCCAGCCACCCTGCGCGCGACCCCCCCCATAGACTGCAGAGGCCAGCCGCGCCAACGGGGAGTAGGGACCCCCGGCGTCCATGGTGAGTGCACTCTTTTAGGGCACTCACACGTGGACGACCCGCAGCCGCCAGCCACCCTGCGCGCGACCCCCCCCCATAGACTGCAGAGGCCAGCCGCGCCAACGGGGAGTAGGGACCCCCGGCGTCCATGGTGAGTGCACTCTTTTAGGGCGCTCACACGTGGACGACCCGCAGCCGCCAGCCACCCTGCGCGCGACCCCCCCCCATAGACTGCAGAGGCCAGCCGTGCCAACGGGGAGTAGGGACCCCCGGCGTCCATGGTGAGTGCACTCTTTTAGGGCGCTCACACGTGGACGACCCGCAGCCGCCAGCCACCCTGCGCGCGACCCCCCCCCCATAGACTGCAGAGGCCAGCCGCGCCAACGGGGAGTAGGGACCCCCGGCGTCCATGGTGAGTGCACTCTTTTAGGGCGCTCACACGTGGACGACCCGCAGCCGCCAGCCACCCTGCGCGCGACCCCCCCCCATAGACTGCAGAGGCCAGCCGCGCCAACGGGGAGTAGGGACCCCCGGCGTCCATGGTGAGTGCACTCTTTTAGGGCGCTCACACGTGGACGACCCGCAGCCGCCAGCCACCCTGCGCGCGACCCCCCCCCATAGACTGCAGAGGCCAGCCGCGCCAACGTGGGAGTAGGGACCACCCGGCGTCCATGGTGAGTGCAACTCTTCTTAGGGCGCTCACACGTGGATGACCCGCAGATCCGCCAGCCACCCTGCGGCGCGACCCCCCCCCATAGGACTGCAGAGGCCAGCCGTGCCAACGGGGAGTAGGGGACCCCCGGGCGTCCCATGGTGATGTGCACTCTTTTAAGGGCGCTCACAACGTGGACGACCCGTCAGCCGCCAGCACAGCCAGCCGACGGGGGGGGGGCGCGGGACCCCCCCCCCCCCCCCATAGACTAGCAGAGGCCAGCCCGCGCCAAACGGGAGGGAGTAGGGACCCCCGGGCGTCCATGGTGAGTGCACACTTTTAGGGCGCTCACACGTGGACGACCCACAGCCGCCAGCCACCCTGCGCGCGGCCCCCCCCCCCCATAGACTGCAGAGGCCAGCTGGTTGGCACAGAGACCACACCACCCGTTGCCTCAACTTCCAGGCCCCAGAGTTCATCCCACCTGACCCGAGCGTAGACTGGGGAGGACATTCCCTAGTACCTAGTGGGCCGGAGTCACCTGCCCAGCTGGGACAGGTGGGACGAATAGACTAGGTGAGCTTGGGCCTGCCCCCTGGACCTTTAGGTAACCTAGAGCAACCTAGCCCCGAGCCCCAGAGTGGACCGGAGACCCCCCCTAGGGCTGAGAGCAGCTACCGGGAGGGCTTGACTGGGGGAATTTCTTCCGCGGTAACTCGGAGGAGCAGAGCTTCATTGACCCCCAGATAAGGGAGGGAACAGAGAGTCAGGCTCAACAGCGCCCGCAACCAGTGTGGCCAGAAGCGGAACTACACCTGCTGACAGAAATTAAGAGGAAGACTGACTTCCAAGTAGTAGAGGAGAGGAGAAAAAAGGAGAGGAGAAACAGTGCCCCCCCACCACTGTGGTCAGGAAAGGGGCCAGTACTAGCTGCCAACAAAAGGGGAGAAACAACTAACCAGGCCACATAAAGAGTACAGGAGGATCAAAACCTCAGCGAGTTCACCCAAAAGTCCCTCTAGAACCACCCTCAGGGAGGGAACCAACTCCCACACCACAGGGGATCAAAACAGGTGAAAATTAGAAGCACAGCACTCTAAAACACACCATTAAATACAAAGAAGTATGCGTAAATCAAGGAGATCACTAATATCTGGAGATATGGTGACAAACTCTTGCAAGCTTCCAAGTCCACCAAAACGCACAGATACACGCGATGAAGACCTAAAAGCAGCCATGAGGAAGGAAATGCAAGAATTAATAAAAGGAATGAGAGAAACCCTAGCTATCGAGTATAAGAAATCTATGGATGAACAAATCAGCCAAATTAAAGAAGAAATGTTAAAGAACATGAGAGATTCCATACAAAAAGAAGTGAAGGAATTAACAGACAAGTAACAAGCCTTACAAGCAGAAACACAGAATTGGAGAAACACATTGAAGAACTCGAAGGAAAACTGCAAACAAAAAATGATCAAGAAACCAACAAAGAAATAAAAGGCAAAGCACTGGAAGGAAAGGTCCAGTATCTAATGAACAAGGACAAAAGAAACAACCTAAGAATTGTGGGTATACCAGAAGGGGAGGAAGTAGGGAAAGGGGAAGAACAAGTAGTCAGAGAGATAATAGCGGAGAACTTCCCCACCCTCTGGAAGGATACTGCAATGCCAATACAGGAAATAAAAAGAGTTCCCAATAAGATAGACCCCAATAAACAAACACCAAGACACATGGTAATCCAATTGGCAAAAAACAAAGAGAAAGAAGAACTCCTTAAAGCAATAAGGAAGAAAAGAAACCTCAAGTACCAAGGTAGGGACATAAGAATCAAACCAGATCTCCCATTTGAAATAATTCAAGCAAGAAGACAATGGAATGACATATTTAAACGACTGAATGAAAGAAATTTCCAACCTAGGGTCCAATACCCAGCAAAACTTACATTCATATGGGAGGATAGACTAAAAACATTCTCAAACAAGAACGAATTTGAACTATTTGTGCAAACAAAACCGATCCTAAACGACTTACTCAAAGACGAATTACACAATCCAAACCCCCGATTGTAACAAAAACCACCCTACACAACACAACTACACAACAATCCTCTCTCTCAATAATCTCCCTAAATGTTAACGGACTAAACTCTCCAATTAAAAGACACATAGTAGAGAACTGGATTAGGAAAAATAAACCGGACTTCTGCTGTCTGCAAGAAACACACCTACAGATGCAGGATAAGCACAGGCTTAGAATAAAAGGATGGAAAGTAATTATTCAGGCCAATGGAAAACAAAAAAGAGCAGGGACAGCAATTCTTATATCAGACCAAATTGCATTCAACCTCAAGAAAGTGATCAGAGACAAAGAGGGTCACTACTTACTGATCAGGGGAACATTAGATCAAGAAACACTAACCCTGGTCAATATCTATGCACCTAATGTAGAGCCAGCAAAATATGTGAGGCAACTACTGGCAAACCTGGAAAAACACATGAAGGGAAATGTGATAATAGCAGGGGACCTCAATACTCCACTATCACCACTGGACAGATCCACCAAACAGAAAAATAGCAAAGAAATAAGAGCTCTGAATGAAAAATTAGAAGATTTAGGGCTAATAGACTTATATAGAGCCCTCCACCCCCAGAAAGCAGAATACACATTCTTCTCAAGCCCACATGGAACCTTCTCCAGAATAGACCATATATTAGGATACAAAGCCAACCTATATAAAACCACAAAGGTAAGGATCATTAGAAGTACCCTCTCAGATCACTATGCCACAGAGCTCAAAATTGAGGTCAAGAAGAAGCAATGGAGAAAAACTAATACCTGGAGATTAAACAACATGCTGCTCAACAACAGCTGGATCAAAGAACAACTCAAGGAAGAAATAAAAAGATTCCTTGAGACAAATGACAATGAAGAGACAACATGTCAAAATTTATGGGACACAGCAAAAGCAGTAATTAGGGGGGAAACTCATAGCAATACAGGCCTATGTCAAGAATCAGGAAAATAACAAAACCAACAGTTTAAAAGATCACCTCAAAGAATTGGAACATCAGCAACAGAGAAGTCCAACCACATCCAGAAGGCAAGAAATAATAAAAACCAGAGCAGAAATAAACAACATAGAAACCAAGAAAACAATACAAAAAATCAATGAGACCAGGAGTTGGTTTTTCGAAAAAATAAACAAGATAGACAAACCACTGGCAAAACTCACCAAAAAAAAGAGAGAAAACACCCAAATCAGTAGGATCACAAATGAAAGGGGAGAGATTACAACAGAACCCCAAGAAATACAACATATCATGAGATCATATTATGAACAACTATACTCAACTAGGCTAGAGAACCCAGTAGAAATCAATAGATTCTTGGAAAAACACCCTCTTCCAAGACTGGAAAAGGAAGATCTAGAAATCCTAAACAGACCAATCACCTCAGAGGAAATTGAAGATGTAATTAAAAAACTCCCTAAGAACAAAAGCCCAGGCCCAGATGGATTTACAGGTGAATTCTATCAAACATTTCAAGAAGACTTACTACCACTTTTCCATAGGCTCTTCCAAACCATAGGAAAAACAGGAATCCTCCCCAACTCCTTTTATGAGGCTAATATCACACTCATTCCCAAAGAAGGCAAAGACACTACCAAAAAAGAAAACTACAGACCAATCTCACTAATGAACATAGATGCAAAGATACTCAATAAAATATTAGCAAACCGAATCCAGCACTTCATCAAAAAGATCATACATCACGATCAAGTGGGATTCATCCCAGGAATGCAAGGTTGGTTCAACATACGCAAATCAATCAACATTATACACCACATCAACAACATGAAAGACAAAAAACCACATGATCATATCAATTGATGCAGAGAAGGCATTTGACAAAATCCAACATCCTTTCATGTTAAAGACACTCAGCAAAATAGGGTTAGAAGGAACCTTCCTCAAGATAGTTACAGCTATCTATGAAAAGCCTACAGCCAACATTATACTCAATGGTGAGAAACTAGAAGCATTCCCACTAAGATCAGGAACTAGGCAAGGCTGTCCACTCTCTCCACTCTTATTCAATATAACCTTAGAAGTCCTAGCAATAGCAATCCGACAAGAGAAGGAAATCAAAGGAATTCAAATTGGGAAAGAGGAACACAAGCTATCTCTCTTTGCCGACGATATGATGATATACATCGAAAACCCTAAAGAGTCCACAGTAAAACTCCTAGAAACAATTAACCAATACAGCAAAGTGGCTGGTTACAAAGTCAATACACAAAAGACAGTAGCGTTTCTATATACAAACAATGAAGTTGAGGAGAGAGAGATTAAAAATACAATTCCATTTAAGATAGTATCAAAAAATATCAAGTATCTAGGAATCAACCTTACAAGAGAAGTGAAAGACCTATACCAGGGAAACTTCAAAACACTCCAGAAAGAAATTGAAGATGATCTAAAGAAATGGAAGAACATCCCATGCTCATGGATAGGTAGAATTAACATAATCAAAATGACTATCCTACCCAAACTCCTATATAGATTTAATGCAATCCCTATCCAAATCCAGACACAATTCTTTAAAGAATTAGAACAAGCATTCACAAAATTCATCTGGAACCACAAAAGACCCAGGATAGCCAAACAAATACTGAAAAACAAGAAGCTGGGAGGCATCTCCTTACCTAACTTGAAACTATACTATAAAGCCATAGTAATCAAAACAGCATGGTACTGGAACAGAGACAGGACATCAGACCAGTGGGTCAGAACAGAATTCCCAGACATAAACCCCCAGGTATATAGCCAACTAATATTTGATAAAAGAGGCAAGAATCTGAAATGGAACAAAGAAAGCCTATTCAACAAATGGTGTTGGTACAACTGGAAAACCACATGTACGAAAGTGAAAATCAACCCATACCTTACTCCTTATACAAAAATCAACTCAAAGTGGATCAAAGACCTTGAAATCAGACCCGAATCCATAAAGTTTATTGAGAATAAAATAGGCAGAACACTCAAAGACCTATATATCAAAAAGGTCTTTGAGAACGGAGCACCAATGGCAAGAACGTTAGCATCAAATATAAACAAATGGGACTACATCAAACTAAAAAGCTTCTGCATGGCAAAAGAAACCCTGCTTAACGCAAGAAGACAGCTAACAGAATGGGAAAAAATCTTTTCACTCGACATATCAGATAAAGGGCTGATATCTAGAACATACAAAGCACTCAGAAAGCTGAGCCCCCCAAAACCAAACAAAGCTATAAAAAAATGGGGAGACGAAATGAATAGACACTTCTCTGAGGAAGACAGAAGGATGGCCAACAAACATATGAAAACATGCTCACCTTCACTCATCATCAGGGAGATCCAAATCAAGACAACAATGAGATACCACCTTACACCAGTGAGGATGGCCCACATCAAAAATAATGGAAACAACCTTTGTTGGCGGGGATGCGGTATGAAAGGAACTCTCATCCACTGCTGGTGGGAATGTCCCCTAGTCCAACACCTATGGAGGAAAGTCTGGAGAGTGCTCAAAGAACTCAGAATTGAGCTGCCATTTGACCCAGCAATTGCCCTCCTAGGCATATACCCACAAGATGGAAGGACATTCATTCCAAAATACGTATGCACCCCACTATTTATCGCAGCACTCAGTATAATAGCCAAATCTTGGAACCAACCTAGGTGTCCAACAACGGATGAATGGATCATTAAGATGTGGTACATATACACAATGGAATATTACATGGCAGTTAGAAATGATACAATCACAGACTTTGCAGCAACGTGGATGGACCTAGATCATGTTATGTTAAACGAAGTAAGCCAGAAGACAAAAGATAAACACAGAATGGTAGCACTATTCTGAAACACCTAGAACATATATTTTATACACAACTAATACCTAACAATCATATAACAGGGTTTAACAGGGTAGAAACTCCGATCACTGTAATAGTCAACATATACGTGGGAGCAGTGTCCAAAATACATGAAAAAGGAACAATGCAAACTCTTGACTGCACATTATACCACAAGGAAAACAGCAACAACAGAAACAGCAACATGGAGAGAACAGGTATGTAACCAGACTCCTACAACAAAGGCCCACAATAATCCCTTAGAGATCGTAAACAGGAACACAAGTATAGAACACCGCGGGAAATCACGTAATGCAATGGCAACATACCATAACACTACGTTTTAATCCCTTTACCTTACTATATCTTAAAAATAACCTCTCAGCTTTTCTTTCCACAGGCGCCCTTAGATACAAAGGGCGGACAAACTAAGATGGCAATTCGGGATACCACACGAGATACCATACCTTGCTTGCACTATGAGACGGCCACGAGAAAACTCTTTAACATACACTTTATCTCTAGGTTAAACCTTCTTTTAGGAATCGAAGCACGTGACCAGTCAGACCACCAAAGCAGTACCTGCGATGTACAGACCTAAACTACAGGCTCTAGTCATCGAACACATTCAACCAAACCAGCATTCCCTTGCTATTCTCTCCTTTCTTCTCTCTATTTTTTTTCTCTTCTCTTTTCTTTTTCTCTTCTACTCTTCTCTTTACTTTTTTCCCTTTCTCTTCTCCCTTTCTACGGTATTTTCTCTTTTCTCTTCCTTCATACCCCTCCCATATACCTTCCCCTTTCTCCCCCCGGAAATCCAACTATCCCTTCACCCCTCAATCCCATCCAGATCTCCCACCATATTAAAACTCTCCACCCTCAGTCCTTAATCTTTTAGGCATCAAGATCGACCTCCTACCCAATGAACCAGTACCCAGCACCCAGGCGAGGGGACACCCAACCGAACCCACACATCGTCTCCTGCAAGAAAAGACAGCCAACTCCCCTGTGGACACATGCTGCGAGACCCTCCCTACCAACTCCCCCTAACATGGACTGTTTCTTGAAACCGGACTTAGGTCCAATAGTATCCCCAATGCAAGAACTCTTCCAAGACCTCCCAGCTGCAAATTTTTACCAATCTGAAGGGGGGCAGGGTGTGTGATTGGAAGATGCCTGGGAACCCACACACCACAAGAAAAATCCAAAAGACAATGGGAAAACTGTACTTCCAACATAGGCATAAGACCTGTAATACACCAACTCTTTACCTGTTCTCTCCCAAATGCAAAGTAGTCTTTTGCACCACGTTGGTCCTTTAAAAACTTCGCTAACTCATTTTATTTTTTTTATTTTTTTTAATTAACTTATTTATTTAAATGTTTGCCTTACATATACATTTGTGGGCACATACACTTTTATTTCCTTTTTTTTTTTTTTTTTAATCGTCTTTGGGTATGTGACCTATCTCTGTTACCCACTCTGTCCACCCCAAATACTCCGACATATAATGGAGCACCACTTCCCCCTGCAAAGGCACACTAAATAAAGGGGAAATCTTACATATTTAAAAAAAAAAGAGCTCTTATCTACTAGAGATGGGAACTCATAGTTGTTTACAATACAGGGTTATCTCCTACCTTGAAAATATGTCAAGTGGAATCAACTTAGACCTCAGGTGATTAGATACCATTCAACCAGCCTTGAACCCTGGATCCCAGACATAGAAACGGCACAGCTCCTCACAACAGCTGTAAGAAACAATCTCCATCTGGGACAGCCTTATTACTGCAGGGTCAACAACAAGGGCCAGCTCTAACATGATATCTCGACAATGAGGAAAATGTGAACAACTTGACCTTAGAGCAGTTTAGCCTACCTCACCAGCTAACGACAAGACAAAACCAGAAGACGCGGCACCCTTTGGTAGGTCCAAAAGCCAAGATCGTGATTTACAGATGACTGGATACTAGAACCACGACCAGACTGTATACATCTTGGGACCAATAAAAAAGCCCTAGTCTAGGGTTTGAACTAAGACCTGCACAATAAGCATGATCCCCAGTCCCAAAGGTCCGGCAGAGACAATTGTAACGGAAAGGGGCTTCTGGAAGAACAAAGAAAGACGCTATCCTAGATGCCTTCCTAGGTTCAGCGCAAAGACCAAGATCACCAACCACAGAAGGTGGATTAAAATGGCACTGAGGTAACAGAACCTCTAGATTCACAAAGACTGACTTCACCATAAGTCCCACCTCAGGATATGTACAGATACTGGGACTGCTAAACACAGAGCTCTGACGGTATCACACTGGACAGAGCAGAAGCCTTCCACACACCAAAAAAAAAAAAAAAAACCCACAACCTGGAGAGTAATGATCCTGAGCAAAGACTAGAGCTGATTCCATGACAGTATACTCCAAGGACGGAGAAACCCCATATCTTATAGGGCAAGTGAATTCCTTTTCGAATGACCCCAATATTTACTGTGCCAGGGCAGGAGGGGAAAAAAAATACAAAAAACACAAAACCTTGGTTATGTATATATATATATATATATATATCTTACCTTCATTTATTATTGTTATTATTATTTTTATTTACCTAGCTATTTTGGTCGATTCCTCAGTTTGGATGTGATTATTGAAATTGTTGGCCCCAATTATTCTTTTTTTTTTTTTTTTTTTCTTTTCTTTCTCTTCCTTTCTTTTCTTTCGTTATGTGCTACGCCATGTTTCTTATTTCAAGACCACGGCGTGTTTTTTGTTTGTTTGTGTTTGTTTTTAGTTTGTTTTGGTTTGTTTTTTATCTGTTTTTTTGTGGTGCTTATCGTTATAGCTGGAGTCCTCACTGGATATTTGACACTTCTTTTGGTACTGGTGGAGTGTTTCAACTTCTTTTTCTCCTTCATTTCCCAAATCGATGATGAGAACCTCTAGAAGGATTCTGCCCATTTTCGGGGTATTAAACTCTTACCCCGGTTTATTTATTTTCTCTTTTTCAGGCAAAACCACGCAACTTGAACTAGCTACCCCTGCCCCTACTTAGAGGGGGAAATAAGGGAGGCATCAAGACCAAACTGATGCAAGACTACTAAGTAGTTGGTTAGAGACAGAGGGGACCACATATTCTAGCCGCCCTGGGGGTGAGGGAAGAGGAAATGGGAGGTAAGACAGAAACGGGGGTGTAGGGAGGACAATTTGGGGATGGGAATCCCCCCTGATTTTATGTAAATATGTACCTAAAATATTATTGTCAACAATATGTAAGCCACTATGATCAAAATAAAAATTATATTAAAAAAAAATATTGACCCAGGTCAATCATTTCAGCACCAGGTCAAACCAGGTCAGCACCTTATAAGTTTCCCTGAGTCTTACCAGCAGTGAACTCTGAGCACCATTAGGTATACTTTGAATATCAAATAAGGCCTACCTCCTGGCAGGGGCCTACTCTGCCATAAGAGAGGCCAATGCACTGAATTCAGTTTACACTTGACTGTAATGACTTAATTCTAAATCAGCTGTTTTCAAATTTTTGTCATCTATGTATTAGTAAAAGCAGGAGGAATATTCATGGACTGCTAAGGAAAAAAAAATAAAACATTAGTAACAATAGACCTTTGTGTATTTCTTTTAAAATCTAATGATATTAAAAGAAAAATTTATCATGAAACAGCATGTGTTAAGTAGCAATATTTTTTCAGGGATTGATAGGTTTTTCTGTGAACCAATATCAGTGTATTGTGGTTGAAACCACTTATCCAAGTAATAACAAAAATTTCCACAGTATGTTCTGGGTATCCAGGTACCACTACTGACAACAGGGGAGAATATTCTTTGAGAACTCCATTTTGTGCTTGTGAGAGATTCAATGTCTTGTGCTGAGCAGTATTCTAGAGAGCAAATGGAACAGTCTAGAGGAATCTTGATGAATAAAAGTGAGCAGGAAGGCAAATATTAAGTTAACCTATTCCACTAACTGCTAAGAGTTCATGTGAATACAAATACAGGCAAGCAGGTGAAGATACGTCTCAGAATATTTAACAGTTAGACTTACTGATGATGTAAACTATACAAATAACTCCCTTAAAATAATAGAGGAAGGACTATAAAAGTCATCTTTTGGAAATGGTTATCAGTCACATTTTTGTTTTGTTTTGCTTTGGGGCCACATCTGGCAATGCTCAGGGTTTATACCTGGCTCTGTATTCAGGAATTACTCCTGGAAATGCTCAGGGAACTCTATGGGATGCTAAGGATTAAACCTGAATTAGTCACATGCAAAGAAAGAACTCTACCAACATAGCATCTCTCGAGTCCCTAGCCACATCTTAAGACAGGCCCCTTCAAACTTTCCACTGTGACACAATTTCTCTCAAGAAACTTTTACTTGACTCCAGTTATATAGGCACATAAATATATGCAAAATAAAAACGTACTGGTAATAAATAATAAATAAATGTATTTTGAAGTTTTAAAAATTAATAAAAATGCAAGGTGGGCAAGAAAAGGCAAAGAGGGAGAGAAGAATAAAGAGGGAACTAGTGGGTATTTTTTTAAAGGAAATCACGTAAAATATTACTTAATTGCTTTATATATTGCTTTATTTATTAGGACATAATGATTTACAAAGTTATGCCTCAAGTTGAGTTTTAGGCATACTATGTTCCAGCACCAGTCCTACCATCAGTGACTAAAATGTTTTAAATACCAGAAACTTTTCTCACATGCAGTCACTGGCAAATAGTCACTGGTAAATGGAATCTTACTAAGGGCCAATCTATACAGAGAGTAAAGCAGTGGTGTTCTGTTTTATCTTGTTAATCTAAAAGTTTCTATCAGTATATATAAAATTTATGTTATATAGAAAAATTGTTTCTTAGTAGATATAAATTTTATATCATACAGAAAAAAAATTTTAGAAATAAAATTGTTTTCAATCTCTTACCTTCAGGTACTTGTTTGTAAGGACTACCTCATTGAGTCCTCTCCATTGGTCATCTTTGGAACTGGCCTCTTTCATGTCCACAAAGTATCCAGTGACTGGAGTTCGCCCAGAGTATGTAGGAGTCTCCCACTGCAGAACCAGGGAGGTTTTCCTCACCTCACTATACCTGAGACTGTGTGGTGGTCCTGAGAGGAAAAGGGACGGTATCAATGAACAGAAATCATTGTGTGGATGAGAACTCAAATATGCAAGTCTATAACAATAAGGTCTTAAAGCTGAATCTGATGCTAATGTACTTTTGCTTGTTTTGTCTTTCAAAAAAATCACTATTTGCAAAGAAATAGATATTTTATGTAATTTCATTTGTCCCCTTGTGGACCAAGGCTAGTTGGAGGTACTTCACAGATGCTTGATGAAAACATGTTCTAAGGCTGTCTTCAGACATGTGTTCAGCACCTCTGATCAAAATAGTGTAGTTAAAATTAAGTTTATTTTTAAATTATAATCTAAACATTCCTCTAGTTTTAATTTAATATGAAACAGGCAACTCTTCAATGGTCTATGATAAAGACAGAAATTATTTATTTCAAAAAGTAAAGAAATATTTTACAAAATAACTCTCTCCTGAAGGAAAGTCTTCCCCAGAAAGTATATTTCCCATATGTGGCTAAAACCACAGATACAATCAATCCTTTGTGCCCTTGATACGTGCTAAACACTGCCAAGTACTTTACACTCTTTCATTTCACTCAACCTTAAGACAATTAACAGAATGTTCAGAGAAGTAAACTAACTTGATTTATCTCTAGGAAGAAAGACAATTGTTCTTTTTGTCTTTTATCTTTTATCTTTGCACTCTTGGGAGAGTTTAAACTGCTAAATAATTATATCTCTACATGAACACTAACTGGTTTGCAGGTGATTCAGCTATTTATTTTTCTTCCTTATTTTTTAAGTAACAACTGATTTCTAGCCAACCAATCAAAATGACCTGAACTGACTGGCTGTGGCCTAATAGCCAACTATAAGCACAGTATCTTTCATGCTATGCTTTGGTGTTTTGCAATTGATAGCTCACTATTTCTCTTGCCCTTTACCTTGACTGTTATGAAACTTTCTTGTCATCTGATAGTATCTGTGTGGAAATAATGTATATAATAGCACTAATATTTATACTATGTGGAATGTTCAATTTGAAATGGTCTTTGATGACCATTTTCTAGTGTTTAGAACCCAGTGAATTTCAAAACAGTTGGCAACACCCCTGAAGTACAGAGCAAGAACTCTCTCCTACTACTTGCTACTGTCATTCAACTCGAAGTGATCCTAATTTGCACTTGCTACTGGAGGGACCTTTCAGATATAATTTCATTTGAGTCTCGGTTCCTTAAAATTTTTTGGGAGAGGGGTTCACACCCAGAAGTACTCAGGGCTTACTCCTGGCTCTGTACTAAGGGATCAATTCTGGTAGTAGTCAGAAGACCATTTGTAGTATTAGGGATTGGTAACATGCAGAATAAGTACTTTAACATAGTACTATGTCTCTGGCCTTTGAGATGATAATCAATTAAAAATCTTTTTTAGTTAAGTTATGTGAAGTTTCAGACAATATTTTATTGCATAGCTAATGGACTATAGCAATGATTTTCATTTGTTTCCACCTATGCACATGTCCGTAGAGAGATAAAACACCACTGAATTCTAGCATACAAATATCTTTTGTTTGATCTGGGAACTCAATTTATGTGCCTTGATCTGAAGTGGAACCCCAAATAGTCCTAAGAAGTGTTTGTTATGCAAAATTAGGAGACAGAGGATAAGATACAATAGGGAAGAAAATCCACTGTGGAGGGGTTTGAAGAGAAATTTGGAAGAACTGATAAAGCTTCTACTTCAGAGCAGTGGAGAACCTGAGAACAATGGAGGACAGAAAACCATTATTGTTTTTGGATCACACCTGGTGGCGCTCAGAGGTTACTCCTGGCTCAGCACTCAGAAATTGCTCTTGGCAGGCTTGGGGAACCATATTGGATTCTCCCAGTCAGCCACATTCAAGGCAAGCACCCTACCCACTGTGCTATCACTCAGGCCTCCAGGAAAACATTTTTGATAAATTTGATAAGTTTTGTAATAGTATATGAGTTAGATGCCCTTTACAAAATAAAAGCAAAAAATTAAAATCCCTTTTCATTTAAGAAGGACCACACATGTTTGGCACCAGAAACTGAACTCTTTCACATGCAAAGCATGTGCTCTACCACTGAGTTGTATTTCTATTCCCTGGAATTATTTTAAAATGATCATGTGGTGGGGCCAGTGGAATAGCACAGTGGGTAGGGCATTTGTTCAATTCCCAGCATCTCATATAGTCCCAGCATGTCTGGAGTAATTTCTGAGTGCAGAGCCAGGAGTAGCCCTGAATGCCTTCAGGTGTGACCCAAAAACTAAAAAAAAATTATATGGCAATTATATGGCATATGTATTATATGGCATTGAAGTGCTTCTGTCAACCTCAAACCATGGACAAGCAGAATTATGGGGCTTCTAGGATTCACTTAGAATGCAAGTATACGTTGTTTAAACTTTGTTATTTGGTATCTATTGTTTAATAGTATTATAAAATATTTTATATATACATTTAAAGAAAATCTTTAAAAGATGTCTATGTAGAGCTTAAATTTTTTTCCAAGTTGTAGGCTAGCTAGAAGAAACTCAGTTTCTCAATGCATTGACATAGTTTGAACAGTTTACCTGGAACAGCAATTGTCCACTCTTCACATTTGAAGCATTTGCTTACTTCAGAGGGTTGTCCTACCCCAGCCATGTTCATAGCTGACACTTGGAACTGATACACCATGTTCTCCTTCAGGCTACTAATCTGTAACAGGACAGCACATCATAGATAATAAATGCTTCAGGTTTGTTTGTTTGTTTTTTTTTCGGGTTATTTAGCTTTCATTGATTCACTTTCTGTGTCAGGCATGTATGTTGATTCAGCCACCCTTTTATATAACCTTAACCCTCTTGGGTGGGGAGGAACGTGTGACCTCCTTCTGTCCAACAGTTTTGTAATTGTTATAGACAGAGGAGGACCAGCAAGCTGGAACAAAAGGTAAGTACCCAACTTGGGTCCCTGGCAAGACATGGTCCCCTGAACATGGTGTAGCCATAGAAGACGCTGAGCAGCTCTGAAGTGGCCCAGGTACCTCAGAATCCAAGCACAATTTATCTTCAGCCCCCAATACTCAAACCAGCAGCCTGATTGACTGAGTATCACTGGGACTATTCCTTTAGTTTCTAAGCACTGCTTGGAAAGGTGTTTGGCCTTCCTTTACCTACAACAGCAACAAATGTGGCAAAAGAGAAAGGATAGCTCTGATGAACCAAGTCATAATAAGATGACTTTGAGTTACTTGTCAGTGGCTTCATGTTTCTGTGATTACAGTAAGAAATATATATATTTAGATTTCCTGACACAGAGCTCCTAAAACACTGGAATTTCTTAAATGAAGAGAGCTATAAAATGTCTTTTCTAATGCCACTAAAGCAAAACTGGGGGAGATCCTAAGTAATTTAAGATTGTAGAATGGTTGCCAAGGAAACTGCCCTGTGATTAGATAATTGGTGCAATTGTTTTACTTTTATTTGGGCGACATCTGGCAGTGATCTGGGGTTACTTCTGGTTCTGTACTCATGATTATTCTTGACAGTGCTCAGAACCTCCTATGGATGTAAGAAATTAAACCTGGGTTGGCCACATGCAAAAAGCTTCTAGAAACAATAAATTCTTATGGCAAAGTGGCAGGCTACAAAATTAATGCACAAAAATCAATGGCCTTCTTATATGAAAATAATGATAGAGAAGGAATAGATATAAAAACAATCCCATTCACAATATCACCATGGAAATTCAAATACTTTGGAATCAACTTTACTAAAAAAAGTGAAGGACCTATACAAACAAAACTATAAAACATTGCTTCAAGAAATAGAAGAGGACACAAGGAAATAGAAACATATACCCTTTTCATGGATTGGGAGGATTAACATAATTAAAATGACAATACTCCCAAAGCATTATACAGATTTAATGCGATTCTTCTAAGGATATCCATGACATTCTTGAAAGAAGTGGATCAAACACTCCTAAAATTCATTTGAAATAGTAAATACCCAAGAATAACTTAAGCAGGCTGGAGCAGTGGTACAGCAGTAAGGTGTTTGCCTTGCACGAGGCTGACCTAGGATGGATCACAGTTCGATCCCCCGGCATCCCACATGGTCCCCCGAACCAGGAGTGATTTCTGAGCTCATAGTCAGGAGTAACCCCTGAGCATTACCAGGTATGATCCAAAAACAAAAAAACAAAAACAAAAAAAAAAGAATAACTAAAGAAAAGCATCCCCGAGGAAAAAGAAGATGGGAGGCATCATTTTCCCCAATTTTAAATTGTAGTACAAAGCAATGGTCATTAAAATAGCATGATACTGGAATAAAGACAGACTCTCAGATCAATGAAATAGACTGATCAGAGACTGATTCAGAGACTGATCCCCAGGCATAAAGTCAATTAATCTTTGATAACTGGGTAAGAAATGCAAAATGGAGCAAGGAAAGCCACTTCAACAAATTTTGTTGGGACAACTGGTCTGCAACATGAAAAAAGTGAACTCAGAGCTCTATCTAACATCATACACTAAGGTCAAATACAAATGTTTTAAAGACCTTGATATAAGACCTGAAACTATAAGGTTATAGAAGTTCATGTAGGCAAGACACTCCATGACAATTAGACTAAAGGCATCTTCAAGGAGGAAACACCACTGTACAAACAATTGGAAGCAGAGATAAATGGGATTACAGCAAACTGAGAAGCTTCTGAACTGCAAAAGAAACAGTGAGTAGGGTAATAAGGTCACCTATGAAATGGAAGAAACTATTCATCCAATACCCACCAGATAAGGGAATAGTATCTAAGATATATAAGGTACTGACAGAACTCAACAAGAAAAAAAAATCATCTAACCTCATCAAAAAATGGGGAGAAGAAATGAACAAACATTTCCTCAAAGAAAAAATACAGATGGCCAAAAGGCACATGAAAAATGCCCCATGTCACTAATCATCAGGGATATGCAAATCAAAACAACAATGAGATATCATCTATGGCATGCTACAAAGAACAAGAACAACCACTGGTGTGGATGTGAGGAGAAAGGAACTATCATTTACTGTTGATGTGAGTGCAATCTAGTCTGCCTTTCTGGAAAATAATATGGAGATTCCTCAAAAAATTAGAAACTGAGCTCCTATATGATTCAGCAATACCACTCATAGGGATATACCTTAGAACCACAAAAACACAATACAAAAATGCCCTCTGCACGCCTATGTTCATTGCACCTCTATTTACAATTGCCAGAATCTGAAACCAATACAGATGCCCAACAACAGATGAGTGGCTAAAACACCTGTGGAACATGTACACAATGTAATTCTACACAGTTATCAGAAAAGATGAAACCACAAAAATCTGCCTATACATAGATAGATATGGAGACTATTATGCTGAGTAAAATACATCAGAGGGAGAGAGATAAACACAGAATAGTCTTACTCATCTGTGAGATTTAAGAAAAATAAAAATATAGTAATAATACCCAGAGACAATAGAGATGAGGGCTAGAAGTACCAGCCCATAATATGAAGCTTACCACAGAGTGGTAAGTGCTATTAGAGAAATATCTACATTTACAATTACCATGACAATGATAGAGAGAGAAAAATAGAATGCCTGTATCACAGGGTGTGCAGGAATAGGGAGACAGGGGACATAGGTGGCAGGAAAGTTGTACTGGTGAAGGAGGCTGTGCATTGATGGCTGAAACACAATTACAAACATGTTTGTAACCATGGTGCTTAAATAAATTATTATTTTAAAAAAGAAATGGGTACATCTACATAATGGAATACTGTGCATCTTAGTATTAGAAAAAATAAAAAATGAAATTTGCTTATATATGATGGGCATGGAGAGTATTATGCTGAGTGAAATGAGTCAGAGAGAGATAGACATAGAATAATCTCACTGATGTATGTAATACAGAATAAAAACATAGTATGCTAATAATATTCAGAGACAATAGAGACAAGGGCCAGGATCAGTTCATGGTAGGAAGCTTACAACAAATAGTAGGGGAGTGCTGTTAGGGTAAAGAACTCACCGCTATGGCAATGATAGTTGTAACTGATAACTCTGGACAATAACTGAGTGTTAAATGGAGGTAAGGTGATATGCATGGTACCCCTCCATTTATAACAGTACTAATAAGGTTACCTAAAAGGAAATAAAAACTGAAGAGAGAGAGAAAGAGCGGGGCCAGACAGTGAGGAGGATGGGAGGGAAACTGGGGACATTGGTGGTGGGAAATGTTCATGCATGAAGAAGGGTGGTATACATTGGAATGTTGGGAAGTCTAAAACTCAATCATTAACAACTTTGTAAATCTGGTATTTAAATAAAAGGAAAAAAGATATTAGCTTGTTTATAGCCACAAACTTGACAGTATATATACTAAGAAATTATTATGTCTATGTGTATAAACCAGAAAATTCATGTTCTAAATGGGCAACAAAACTTCATTTATCTTTATGTACTTTTCACAAAACAATCATTGCAAACAATTGTCACTGAAGAGATGACACAAATCATTACAGCATGTGGGGCATTTGGATGTCTGTGAATGATTGTATCTGTGAGCATGTCATCATGCATAGGACCCTCCACAGGACAGAAGATTGCACACTTACCTTATATGCTTCATCACTGACAGCTTTGATGTTGGCTTCTCTCCACATTCCAGCTACTCCATCAATTACCTCACGGTAGTTCACATAATAGCCAGTAATTTCAGCCCCTCCAGTCTTTTCTGGTTGCTTCCATCCAAGAACCATCGAGTCACGAAAACTTTCAAGACAAGTGATATCACAGGGTGGAGATGGTGCCGCTGTTGTAATATGAATAATTTGTGAGTAGACATAATGTACTTATGATTCTACTTATATTTCAAATAATTGTAATTTCTGAAAGTATGGGACATGAATAACCATACTTGAGGACATTAGGCTTTGCAGAGTGAAAATAAAACATGAGTTTGTTAATGAACTTTGGCATCTGACCTGGCATATGATTTTAAAAAAAGAAACTTAGTAGAAGGTTATAAAATAAAATAATAACTTGTTCCACACTTCCAAAAATGACAATTATTTGAAACACTAGCACCAAAATGGCACATTTTTCTGTTCTACATAAGAAGAGTACTTTCAGGGCCGGCGAGGTGGCACTAGAGGTAAGGTGTCTGCCTTGCAAGCACTAGCCAAGGAAGGACCGCAGTTCAATCCCCGGCGTCCCATATGGTCCCCCCAGGCCAGGGGCAATTTTTGAGCGCTTAGCCAGGAGTAATCCCTGAGCATCAAACGGCTGTAGCCTGAAAAACCAAAAAAAAAAAAAAAAAAAAAAAAAAAAAAAGAAGAGTACTTTCCTCAAGCTTTGTGTGTAAAGAAACACTTTTGCGTTTTGCGTCTTTATGTGTTTTTGTTTTTATGTTCTTTCCAAGAAACATGGAATATATATACATACCTATTAATTTTTGTTTCAATTTTCTTTTTAAGAAATGGTTATCATTTAACCATTGGCACATGTACCCTGTGAGACTTTATATACAAATTCTGTCTATACAAATAGGAAAACATTTTCTTACTGGAACTCAGCTAAATACCACCTTTGAAAAAATATAATTAAAAGCAAGCCTAATCATCCATAAGGTTTTCTTTCAAGCATATAGTAGGTTTTATCGCATTACTTTGAGCTAATATTAGGATATAATTGTATATGACAACACTATGTAGCTGTCATTGTCTTTAAGTCTAAACAGAAACATTTTCAGGGACATTTTACAAATCTTCTTTCACTTATGTGGCTTTGTCACCAACTACTGAAATTATGGTGTGTTTTTGTTATTGTTGTTGTTTTGTTTTGTTTTGGGGCCACACCGGTGACGCTCAGAAATCGCTCCTGGCTTGGGAGACCATATGGGACGCTGAGGGATCAAATCGCAGTCCGTTCTAAGTCAGCTCTATTGCTGCGCCACTACTCCAGTCCCTGAAATTATGGTTTTAACAAAGAAATAAAAGGAGGTTGGGAAGAAATCTATGTAGGTATAAAATAACATAAAATAATATTCTGAATATTTATGTGGATTATATAAGTTAAAGGAACTATCTTTTTCATATTAAGATTTTCAATACAATAGAAATTAAGATAAAATGTTTATCCCTGTCATCATCTTCATTCTCTACATTTAAATAGAAATGTTTTCACCCTTTGTCTGCTGCTCTTCCTTCTTCATTACAGATGTTGTTGAATATGAATTTCAAGTTTATATCTCATCTGATTTTAAGTTGAAGTGGAGAGAGAGAAATTGAAATATATATATATATATTTATATCTATACTAAATAAGAAATTCTAGCTGATTTAACTAAGTTATGGAAATATGAATTATACACCTTAGATAAACAAGTGTAATTAGAAACACCCTGTTAACTTTTTATTGCAACTAAAAATAATGTTACTTATATTTTTCAAAATAAATGTGAAGAGAAATTTGAAAAACTGAATATGAACAAGAGTTAATAGCTATGATTCTGAAAGCTATCACTTGCTTATGAAATAGTTCTCTCTCTATGTGCTCCACATAAAATAAAAAAAATACTTTTATGAAATTCCTTTTCATCTCCAACTTTTTTAGAAAATGCATCTGAATGGATGTTTGTCTGAGAACCAACATAAGACTCAATAGCCAAATCACCTTAACTATCCTATTATCACAATAATTATGTATAACATCATATGCATTAATCTCATAACTCATCAGACAAAAGTATCAAAAACATAAAGTTAAGAATAAACATTGGTGACAGTGTACACAGATGGAAGAATTATGATTCAGACAATGAGGTGAGGACACTGATGAAGACAGATGAAACAGTTTGACTTTTTCAACTCTCACCTATATCCTTCTTCTGTTTCAGAGGCTCAGACTTACTTTTCCCCTTAAGAACTGTCTGTGGTGGTGGGGTCAGCTCTTCCTGAACTGTTTCACTTACGTTACTCACTGTCTGTCCCAGGGTGGGAGAGCTAGTGGGTAGTGGAGATTTGTTAAGTTCTCTATCAAGCAAAGCATCTTTCTTAAAGGCTGGCTGGGAGGCTTCATGCAAGCCAACCCTGGAGTCTGTTAGTCCAACAGGTGTATCACTCAGTTCAGGCCACACATCTGGAGATACTCCTCCCCCTACAATCGCCAGATAACAACAAAAACACTTTGAGCCTGGACATAGTACACATTGCTTTTAAAATATAAACAAACAAACAAAAAAAACAAAGAGAAAAACATTAGACCACAAATAAAACAAAAAACAATCTTGATTTAACAAAAATCAGTAGGATTTACAAGAAATATGTAAAGCATACATGCAACATTGTTTATACCAAAGAACCATTTCATCTTCTCCATAGTCTGGAAAAAGAAGAAATGAAGAAAAATAAAAAACAAAAACAACCCCCCCAAAAAAAAAACAACAACCACGAACAAAACAGGAATCATTTATAGAACCTAAGTACATGAAAAAAATCTCAGACATGACTTGAGAGTTGTTATTTAACAGAATGAGGATGGGGCAGACAATAATTACACAAAAGACATCCTATTAAAGATTCAGATATAGTTAGAACTATGTACACGGCTAATGGTCTGTATCTCCCAACCTCAAAGAAATATTTATATTATTTTCTTATTATAATGTTAAAATGTAGTATGAATTGTAGATATTTAAAAATATTCTCTTTAACGATGGCTACTACATCATAGATTAATTTTTTATTGATCAAATGGCTTGTGTCACTTCCAAACTTTATTTATGATTGAGAGGTACAGCAGTTACTTACATATAATACTTTACTACTGGTTTTATGTTGTTGGTTACATAATAGGCAGAGATGAAACACAGCTAAGCAACCATTGGCATATTGCAGGAATTTTAGAGAAGTTAATAAAAAATGTTAATGTGGTATTAGTGCAAACAAGTCAGGCTCTAAAGCAGATGAAATGACTTAGGTTAAAGATGATTATGTGTTATGGGTGATATACCGCTTCATGAAGCAGGTGGCCCTTCACAGTCCCAGAATGAACCCGAAGTTAAAATGGAGTTTCTTTCACACAGAGGGAAATATCTGAAGAAACTTGGAAATGAAAAGACTACATACAGGTGCACAGAACTGGATGTGTAGTGGTGATCTGTAAAAATGACAGCTATAGAAGGTTAGATGGCACCTGGAGTCAGAGGAACCAATCATCAGAGGACTGAGCAGTGTTAGACATTTTAAATAATTTCTGGAGAGGATGTTATCTTCTCTGTAACCTAGAAAAATTCCTTTCCCCCTATAAAGTTGTGCATCAGAGACTTACCAATAGCTGCTTTGACTTGAATAACTTCTGAATCCTGAGAATATTCACTAAGTCCAGCTGCATTAACTGCTCTGACCCGGAAAATATAACTCTGACCAGTTGCCAATCCATGACAAGTAAATCTGAAAAGGAAGAATGTTTAAAAAATAAACCTTTCTAGGGGAAAATAAGATTACTGTTAGCCTAACTGAATTGTCTAGTTTGATAAAATGATAAATTACTTTTTAATTAATAATGTTGTAATTGTGTCACCATGAGATTCACTTACAAAGCTTTTCATGATTGAGTTTAAGTCAAACAATATTCCAGAACCCATCCCTTCATCAGTGTACCCACCCACCACACCTGCCTCTTAGGCAGATGTTTTTCTTATCTCTTTCTCTTTTTCTCTTTTCCTTTTAGGCTCTTTGGTTTACAATATTATTACTGATGGGGGTATCATGCATATTACTTTATTTCCTTTCAGCATCCAGTTCTTGTACGAAGTGATCGTTCCCAACTATCATTGTCTTAGTGGTCTCTTCTATGTCTTCACTGTACCCCACCCCTCTTTGTGCTAAGCTTCCTACCATGGACTGGTCCTCCTTGCTCTCTTCTCTATTGTCTCTAGACTATCTTTATCTTATATCTCACAAATGAGTACAATCATTCTGTATCAATCCCTCTCCCACTGATTCATTTTACTCAGCATAATA
Organism: Suncus etruscus; assembly: GCF_024139225.1. Lineage (NCBI taxonomy): Eukaryota > Metazoa > Chordata > Mammalia > Eulipotyphla > Soricidae > Suncus > Suncus etruscus. Next base: position 147,423,453 of record NC_064850.1, read on the forward strand.
CTCTCCATATCCATCCATGTATAAGCAAACTTTAATACTTCATTTTTCCTTATAGCTGCTTATTATTCCATGGTGTACCAAATTCTGGCTATTGTAAACAATGCTGAAATGAATATAAGAGTGCAGATGCCTTTTCTGCATTGTGTTGAGTCCTAAGGTATATTCTCAGGAGTGGTATTGCTGAGTTACTTTGAAGCACATTTTCTAGCTTTTTGAGGAATAAATGACTTACTTTTAAGAAAAATTGTTGTAAAAGGATCCAGATAATTTGTGTTTGTACAAGAAAGCTAAAACAATTTTCTAAATTTGATAAAAGTGAGTGTTCTTTTATTCTTAGGTATCTTGACCTTTAGAACCTTTGCATGCTAATCAGTAAAATGAGAATAATGCCTTCATAAACATTTTGAGCGAAGCTCTATTAAAAAGTACATCAAGTACCATTGTAGGGCCTGATCTAGAGGAGATATTTAATAAATAATTAGTGGTATAAACTATATTATTCATGGTCTTTTAGTTTACTTTTTATTAATAATATTTTAGGTATATACTAATAACTGTAGAATATTGACTTCTTGTTGTAGGGTAGTCTCTGCCTCCTTGTATTTTGGGGAATATGAAATTACTTGAAAATTATACTAGAATCTGAAAGTAAGGTGGAAAATAGACTTTAAAATTTCCATTTACATATAAATATCCAGTAATGAGGTGTGAATACGTGGGCAGTTTCAAATAGAAAGCCACATTCTTAAATAGTTATTATGGTTATAAATAGCTCTTTCCTCAATTATTGAAACTTTTAAATCATCCTAAAAATGATAACTAGAGAAAATGGCCAGTGTGTTAATGACTCTATTATAATAAATATGTTGAAATGTTTAATAAAGGCAGCTAAAATTTAGGTCAAACTTTCAGGCCAGCTCAGTTCAGCAAATATTTACTGAGCCCTTTTCAGTGTTCCAGACTCTGAACTAAATATTGTGGACACAACGATGAATAAAATTACCTGCCCTTGAGCAGTTCCTATCTATTTGTAGAAATGTAAATTTTGAATATTTCAAAATGGGCCAAGGAAAATGATGGAACATAAGAGTAAAAATGAAATGTACAAGCTGTGAAATGCTAAGTGAACCTTATTACAAATGCTTGTAAAGCACACTCCCTTCTGCTTTACTGGTTGTTCTCTGTTTTCTTTGCTTTGAAAAAGTACCAATTCTTAGGAGATCAGGTCCTTAAGGTTAAACATATTTGACCATTTAGGGATGGGTGGGTATTCTCTCAGATAGGTTCCAAATCAAAGGAATCTCCGAATTTGGGTTCAAACCAAGATTCACAAGCAACTTGAAAAGTTGGTTAATAAAAAATTTGAAACAAGGAAAAAACTAACTCTCCACATTATAAACAAAAAGGTGGCAAGATATTTTAAATATTTTTGTTTGGATATTATTGATCTCTTCTTTTGTTTATAACTTTATTGACTGATTGATTTATTGATTGGTTTCTGGGCTATACCCAGCAGTGCTCAGGGGCCACTTCTGGCTCTGCACTGAGAAATCACTCCTGGCAGGCTGAGGGACCATACGGGATGCCAGGAATCAAACCAGGTCCTTCCCGGGTTGGTCGCATGCAAGGCAAATGCCCTACTGCTGTGCTATCTCTCCAGCCCCTGATCTCTTCTTAATGGAGGGTTGTTTAATAATTATGCAGATATTCAGAATTTATAAAATATAAATGCTTGGGGCCGGGCGGTGGCGCTGGAGGTAAGGTGCCTGCCTTATCTGCGCTAGCCTAGGAGACGGACCGCGGTTCGATCCCCCGGCGTCCCATATGGTCCCCCAAGCCAGGAGCGACTTCTGAGCGCATAGCCAGGAGTAACCCCTGAGCGTTACCGGGTGTGGCCCAAAAACCAAAAAAAAAAAAAAAAAAAATATATATATATAAATGCTTTATTTCCCTCTTCAAATAAAATGCCTGAATAATTTATGTTAGTTAGCGACTAGGAAGGACAACCTTAAAATCTATTAAGGTCATAAAACGAGTTAAAAGAACAAATATAGGAAAGGAATCACAGAAAAGTTATAATATGCATTCTTATAAAGGTTAGTATTATGTGTTTTAAAAATGTTAATAACAGAAACACATATTTTTCAGATGTTTGAGTCTCTAATTTTAAATTCATCTGGACATTTAAAGTATAATGTTTTAAAACTTTGCCTCCATTATTATGCTTAGTGAAATGAATCAGAGGGAGAGGGATAGACATAGAATAATCTCACTCATTTGTGATATATAAGAATAATAAAAGATAATATAGTAATAATATCCAGAAACAATAGAGATGAGGGCCAGGAGGACCAGTACATGGGAGGAAGCTTGCAACAACCATTAGGGTAGAGAGGAATCCACTATGACAGTGATAGTTGGAACTGATCACTCTGGAAAGAGAAAAGGGTGCTGAAAGGAGATAAATTGATATACATGTTACCCCTTCATTAACAATAGTGTAAACCATAGTGTCACAAAGGGGGAAAAGAAAGAGAGATAGAAGGTTAGAAAGTGAGGGAGAGGGCCCGGAGAGATAGCACAGCGGCGTTTGCCTTGCAAGCAGCCGATCCAGGACCAAAGGTGGTTGGTTCGAATCCCGGTGTCCCATATGGTCCCCCGTGCCTGCCAGGAGCTATTTCTGAGCAGACAGCCAGGAGTAACCCCTGAGCACCGCTGGGTGTGGCCCAAAAACCAAAAAAAAAAAAAAAAAAAAAAAAGAAAGTGAGGGAGAGAGAGAGGAAGGGAAGGAGAGATATTGGGTACACTGGTCTGGTGATGGGAAACATGTACTGGTGAAGGGTGGTGTACATTGTATAACTGAAACTCAACCATGAACAACTTTTTAGTTAGGGAGTTTAAATTAAAAAATAAACAACTTTGCCTCCATTGGATACTATATAGATTTATTCATGGTCTAATTTCCTCAAACAGCCTCTATGGTACTAGATTCACCTTCTACTCTCTGCAACTATCAAAACAGTGTAGTTACCGTGGGCCCTTGACAGGGTTGTTGTTGCAGGGTTCCCATTTGTTCGAGCCAGCTACACTTGACTCTATGTAGTAACCAACTACCTCTTTGGAATCTTTGGATTCCTCCCATGATACCACCACTGATGTATCTGTATTTCGGCTGGGGATAATTTTGCCTGGGGCTTTGGGGATATCTGAGAAAAGAGGAAAGTGATGATAATTTAAAAATTCATTTATCTTCAATATGCACAAATGCATATATAGATCCCAGACATATCCTCACACCCATATATATTAGGTAAGTAATCAAGTCAAACATATAGTTTATTTTTAATGAATAAATCAGAAAGTTAAAAGTTAGTAATATTGGAGCATACTAAAACTAAACACTTATAAACATGCAGATCTGCTCCATAAAATATTAAAACACTAGTAAATGTTGTTGAATCTGGACTTTACATATTAAAAATTCATAACTCATGAGAAAAATTTAAAAATAGCCAAGTACAGTTATAAATCAAATAAAATCATGATAGAAGAATGTCACCATTTAGAGAGGGCACACCTGGCAGTACTCAGGAGCCTCTCCTGTCTTTGTGCTCAGGGATTACCCCTGGTGGTATTTGGGGGACTCTATAGGTGGTACCAGAAATTGAACAGGGATTGGGCATATGCAAAGCACATGCTCTGTACTTCTCTACAGACCAGTATACCACCCTATTTTACTTCTGAATAGATATTCAGTTAGATTTCTTGCTTTGGAATTTTTTTCTTGAAGTAAAATAAATTTACAACAATTCAGCTAGACTCTACACTTACCAAGTTTGTCCCCTACCACAGTCACTTCCGTTGCTTCTGAGGGTTCACCAATTCCTGCTGAATTAGAACACCGGACACGGAAACGGTAGGATTTTCCTTCGACCAAGTCAAAGAGAGCAAAGTGGGGAGACTTCACTGGAAGCTCTGTGTTCACCTGCTGCCAGTTTTCTGTTTCAGCATCACACTATGGCCAGAACAAGGAAAGTTCAGCAAAGACAAGCAGAAATTCCAGGCCAGGCATCTCACAGTTTCATTTATCTGCAACAAACTCTTCCCGTTACACAAATTGGACTAAAGGAGATATTTGAGAGAAATGAGGAAAGAGGGGGTAAAGGCTCTGAGAATTATAGAACTATCTAAATCAGATATAGCTCTGATTTTTTGAAAAAATATGCCGCTTTAATATGCCATGTCCTCTATTAACTAAATAAAATTATCAGTCTATCTAGAGAAATGGCTCAATGTAGAGTGCCTGTCTTGCAGGCATGAGGATGAGATTTCAGTAATCAGCACAGCCTCATATGCAAGAGCAATCCTAATGGTGTTAATTATCACTGGTATCCCAAATCACTGGAATCCAAATCTCTGGTTCACTGATACAAGTATATGATGCTTAGTCATTACAATAGCAACAACAAAATGAAGGAAAAGAGAAAGACAAACATCCTTAATTTATTTAGAAGAAAGAGATTGGTATTATATATTAGTATTAGATTAGATACTAGATACTAATATTAGATATTATGTATTAGGTGGTATTAGATTAATTATTATGATAGGCAATTAAATGTATAAGCTTTGCTATAAATTGTTATATTTTATTACATTGTTATTCATTATATTATTTAAAATATTTTTATTAAGGCACCATGATTGACAAAGTTTTTATAATTAACATTTAGGGATACAATGTTCCAACACCATTCCTATCACTAGCATCAATTTTCCTCCACCTATGTCTTCAGTTTCTTTCCCAGTTCACTTTGCCTCTCTGAGAGGCACATTTTTATTGTTTTTTTTGGGGGGGTGGGGCCACACTCATTTGAAGCTTAGGGGTTACTTCTGGCTATGTGCTCAGAAATTGCTCCTGGCTGGAAGGGGACCATATGGGATGCGGGGGGATTGAACTATGGTCCATCCTAGGCTAGCGCTTGCAAGCCTTACCTCTAGCACCACCGCTCTGGCCCCTCACAGGCACATTTTTAAAGATTTGTTCTTATACCCTGGATTTCCTGTTTCAGTTTTGTTGGTTCTATGGTTCAGATATACAACTATACCAGAACTCTACCAATGTGTCTGAGGCTCCACCTCCTGCCTTCTGTCTGTCTCTTCTTACTTCCTACCCCTTAGTTTCTTTTCTTCTTTGTCCTCAGTTCTATAATCTATGAGCCAGAGTAGGTATCCTCCCTGTGATACCTTGCATTCTCTTCCTATTATTCTACAGACCCCACATAAGTGAGATCATCTAGTCTTTGTCTTTCTTGTTCTGACTAACTTCAAAAAACTTGATATTCTCCACTTCCATCCAAGTTGCAGCCAATTGCATGATTTTGTCATTTCTTTTTTTCTAATATTTTTTTCTTTATTTAAACATCTTGAGATTTCATCATTTCTTGAAGCTGCGTAGTATTCTATTGTAGGTATTTACCACTTCACCATTATCCACTGATCTGAACAACCTAGTTCACTGAACAACCAGTTCACTGAACATGCATGTTGGTTCTACATCCTAGTTATTGCGCTAAGTGCTAAATGAATAAAGTTATACATATATTGTCCTCTTGAATGCATGTTTTTGTGTTGTGGAGGTAGGTATCAAGAAGTGGAATTTCTGAGACATATGGCAACTCTATTTTCAATTTTTTGAGAAATATCCATATTGTTTTCCACAGGGGTAAAACCATACATTTCCTCCAGAAGGATAAGAGTTCCTTTTTCACTGCATCATGGCCAACACAGATGCTTGTGTTTTTTCTTTTTTTAAATATATACATGCCATTTTCATTGGTGTAAAGTGGTATATTGTCATTCTGATTTGGATTTCCCTGAAAAAGTGATGATGAATACTTTTGCATGTGCCTCATGGCCATTTATCTGTCTTCTTCAAAGAAGATTCTATTCATTTCCTTTCCCCATTTTTAATTGGATTTGAAATTTTGGTTGATCTTTGTGAATTCTTTATATATCAAATCTTTATCTGATATATTAAATGTAAATATTTTCTCCCATTCATGGATATTGCTTAGGTTTCTCCCCACATTTCTTTTGCCATGTAAAAACCCTTAATCTGATACAGTCCCATTTGTTTATTTTAGTTTCTATTGTCTTCTGACTGATCTCAGATGGAATGCTTTCAGTTTTTTACCATTAATAATGGTAGTAGAGAGAGAAAATGCTATCATACCAAACTTGGGCTTAGCCCAAGTCATATTATAGGAACTTTCTCGGAATGAAGTAGGCCTAGTCCCTGCTCTGTGGGAGGATCCAGGATCCACTCACCCTGACCCACTTCTACTCTATAAAATGACTCCATTACAAACTTCAAAGAAAAGCTACTTCTGTAGTGAACCTGGTAGGCCCAAGATAATATCTATAGTGGTCAATCATCTTATAGTACAGCTGTGGGTATATGTGGTCATGTATGCTGCCATGAGACATCTCAAGTTCCCAGAAAGAGCACAGAATATAGATGGGAAAGTTGTATAGAAACCACTAAGCACAGAAGGCTCAACTAGCACCTAACCTCAGCAAAAGCTTAGACAATAACTTTAATAATGTTATTATGTTGTATATATGTTATAACAAGTGATATGCAGTAAATTATTATGTGCCTGCTAAGAGGACTGGCTGGAGGTGGGGTTAGGTGGCTTTAGACAATAGTGAAGGGACGGTCATAATGGTAATAGGATTGGTGTATTAAAATGATTTTAAATGATTGTATGATGAATAACTTTGTAAGTCATGGTATTTAAAGTTTCAAACAGGGGAGTAATGATGATACTGGATCTGATTTTGTTATAGATTACTGTCTTTCTTGATTACTGGACTTATACAGAGACTTCATATGAGACACAACCATCCAGGAAGCAATTGGCATTTTGGAGACTATTGTCTGCGTGAAAAAAAAAATCACAAAAATTCCCTCCGCACTTCTATGTTCATCACAGAACTATTTATAATAGCCAGAATCTGGAGCAACCCAGGTGCCTGACAACATATGAGTGGTTAAAGAAACTGTGGCACGGGCCCGGAGAGATAGCACAGTGGCATTTGCCTTGCAAGCAGCCGATCCAGGACCTAAGGTGGTTGGTTCGAATCCTGCCAGAAGCGACTTCTGAGCAGATAGCCAGGAGTGACCCCTGAGCACTGCCGGGAGTGGCCCAAAACCCCCCCCCCCAAAATAAAAACTGTGGCATATCCATACAATGGAACACTGTACAGGTTTTAGAAAAAATGAAGTCATGAAATTTGCTTATACATGGATGAACATGTATTATTATGCTGAGTAAAATAAGAAAGAGGAAGAGGAAGAGGAATAGATACAGAATAATCTAACTCATTTGTGGGATATAAGAAAAACATAAATATAAGATATAAGAAAAATAAGACAGAGACAATAGAGATGAGGGTCAGGAAGCCTGCCACAAAGAGTGATGAGTACAGTTAGAGTAGAGAAGGATTTATTATGACAATGATAGTTGGAACTGATGACTCTGGACAAGAACTGGGTGCTGAAAGGGGATAATATGACATGCATTAGCAATAGTGCAAACCATGTCTCAGGGGGAAGGGTAGGGGGAGAGAGAAAAGCAAGGCCTGCCCCAGAGACAGATGGGGATGGGAATGGGAGAGAAATGGGGTACATTGGTGCTGGGAAAGGTCTACTAGGGAAGGATGGTGACTGAAACCCAACTATGAACAATTTTGTAACCACAGTGCTTAAATAAAGCAAATAAAACAAGAAAACATTTTCAGAACAAATTTATAATAATGTACTGCTGTTCATATGACAGCAGGATTACTTGTCACTGACCACAGAATATACTAAGAATCTTTCTTTTAGTAGCTCTTAGTTTCTGTTTTATTGATGATGACTAACAGCCATTCAGGGTTAAGCTCAAAACATCATCTCTGCAGAAAGGCACTTCTGAATTCAGATCACCCATCCTTAGCATCACAAAAATAAAAGTTCTCTGCTTATATTCATTCTCTTCTCCCCTTTCCTTCCCTCTCCTCCCTCTCCTTTCTCCTCCCTGCTTATTATTTTTTAAAAAACTAATACTTGGAATTAAGTCCTCTATTTGACCATCGAAAAGTAAATTCCATGGGGCTAGAGTGATAGTTCGGAATGTAGGAAACTTGCTTTGCATGCAACCAACCTGGGTTTAATCCCAGGCATTCCACATAGTTCCCTGAATCAGTCAGGAATGATCCTTGAGCAAAGAGCCAGGATGAAGCTCTGATACAGCTGAGTGTGGCCCCACTAAAGAGAAAAGTCCATAAAGAAGTACAAAGCACAGGGAAACATGAGAAAGCACAGCTGTGAGCCAAACATTTTGAAAATGGAATATGACCACATAGCAAGAGCATGGAATCTCCTCCCTTTAGAAAGCCAATGTTTCAGAAGAGAGTTATCAGGAGAACAATTTAGCATTTGAATAGTTCTTTTATAAATGTGTCCCAGGTCTCTGGATATATTGTGTTCCTCAATGACCTCAACATCCTGGTTGTTTTGATTCATTGTGCCTGTATAAATCTCTCTACTGACACTGTACTTACCAATGTTCTCTTCTGCTCCATGCTAATAAGTAAGCTAGTGGAAGAATACCAGAGTTTTTAATCAGACTCATTTGTTTAGGAGTAGGAAAGTTACAGATGTTCATGGAGAACATCTGTAAGTTTATGTGACCAGAGAAAATGTTCTGCAGAAGCTAATACAGATTCTTCTGAGAATAATGTCTCATTGATAGGCTATTACTAAGGCATTAGTATAAAAAAGATGGTAATTACTCTCAGACTGTTTTTTCAGAGCTCTCTGGAATGTTTCAAAAGAATCAGTAGGGACATATATTATACACACCAGGAAGTGATTATTTTATACTTGACCTCTATTTAAACAAACAAAATTAAGTTGAGAATGCTACTCAAATTATATTTTACTTGATACTACTATTCACAAAATATAAATATGTTTTAAAATATAATTTTGGCCAGTATGCTGAAGAGATGATCCATTTATTGTTTTTTCTCTTTTTTTTTCTTGGATCACCCCGACAGTGCTCAGAGGTTACTCCTGGCTCTATGCTCAGAAATCACTCCTGGCAGGCTCGGGGGACCATATGGGATGCTGGGATTCGAACCACCGTCCTTCTGCATGCAAAGCAAACACCTTACCTCCATGCTATCTCTCCAGCCCCGATGATCCATTTATTGTTACTAAATTCTCCAGGGACCAAAGACATAGTATAGCAATAAGGTGCTTGTATTGCACATAGCCAATCCCGGCTACAAGTCTCAGCACAACATATCATCTTGCGCATCACCAGGAGTGTCCCCTCAGCACAACCAGGTGTAACACCAAAACAAACAAATAAACCTGTCCAGGCTGAGAAAAAGTGAGGCATTGTTCCTTGCATGCAAAAAGTCAAATATACTTATCAAAAATATTAATCAAGAGAAACAGTAGAGCTCAGAACTTTTTACTCCCACAAAAGTTCTCAAGCTATTCATTTTAAATAATTAAATTAAAGTGTCTCACTTTTAAAATCTATTTTTTGATATTTGCATATATTATGATTTCTCAATATCTGTGATATCTGTGAGATCTCATGTTTTAAGTGTCAGGGAATGTGATTTAATAGAGGTTTGAACAAAAATTGATGATCAGAAGGAAACAGTGCATAGGATACAAAGGTCACTCACAAAACAGGAGAAACTATTCACCCAATACCCATCAGATAAGGGACTAATAGCTAAGATATACAAGGTACTTATAGAACTTAACAAGAAAATAACATCTAGCCTCATCAAAAAAATGGGGAGAAGAAATGAACAGACATTTCCTAAGAGAAAAAATACAGATGGCCAAAAGGCACATAATAAAATGCTCCACATCACTAATCATCAGGGAGATGCAAATCAAAATAGCAATGAGATATCATCTCATGCCACAAAGACTAGCACACATCACAAAGTACAAGAACAAACAGTGCTGGCATTGATGTGGGAAGAAAGGAACTCTCATTCATTTTTGTGGGAATGCTGTCTAGTCCAACCATTCTGGAAAACAATATGGATATTCCTTACAAAACTGGAAATTGAACTTCTATATAATACAGCAGTACCACTTACTAGGAATATACCCTATGAACCCATCCCCCTCAAAATACACGATACAAAAATGCCCTCTGCACTCCTATGTTCATTACAGTGCTATTTACATTACAGTAATTTATATTAATTTACATTACAGTGCTATTTATAGCAACAATCTGGAAAAAGCCCAGCTGCCCAACAACAAATGAGTGGCTAAAGAAACTAGTACATCTACACAACGGAATACTATGCAGCTGTTAGGAAAAATGAAGGCATAAAATTTGTATATATGTGGATGGACATGGAGACTATCATGTTGAATGAAATTAGTCAGAGAAAGAGAGAAAGAGGTAGACATATCTTACTCATGTGTGAAATTAAAAAAAAAAGACAGTATGGCAATAATATCCAGAGACAATAGAGAGGTGGGCCGGAAGGACCAGCCCATGACATGAAGCTTACCACAAAGAGTGATGGGTGCAGTTAGAGAAATAACTGTATTAATAGCTGCAATAATAGATGCCCCTCAATAGATGAATGATTAAAGAAACTATGGTACATATACACAATGGAATATTATGCAGCCATCAGAAGAGATGAAGTCATGAAATTTTCCTATACATGGATGTATATGGAATCTATTATGCTCAGTGAAATAAGTCAGAGGGAGAGAGATAAACACAGAATGGTCTCCCTCATCTATGGGTTTTGAGAAAAATGAAAAACATTTGTGTAATGATTCTCAGAGACAAAATAGAGGAGGACTAAGGGTCCAGCTCCCAAAATGAAGCTCACCACAGGGATCGTTTAGTGCACTCACAGAAATAATTACACTGAGAACTATCATAACAAAATCTGACTGAATGAGGGAAGTAAAAAGCCTGTCTAGACTACAGACCGGTGTGGGGAGGGGAGGAAGGAGACTTGTGATATTGGTCATGGGAATGTTGCACTGGTGAAGGATTATATATCTATATATATTAAAAAAAAAGAAAAGAAAAGACAAGGCCTCCCAATTCTTACCACAGGCTGTGTTCTTTACACTGACTGTATAGAAAGAGTAGGTACAGTAAATGTACCCCATATACACCTGCACACAAGCCCTTTGCCTGGTCTGTATTGTGAATTGGGGGACAAAAAAATAACTGCAATGACAATGATAGTGAGAGAAATAAACTGCCTATCCAAAAATAGGCAGGTGGTAGGGGAGGAGGGAAATGGGGGAACATTGGTGGCAGGAAAAAGCTACTCTGGTGAAGGGTAGTGTACATTTGATGACTGAAACCCAACTATGAACATATTTGTAACCATGGTGTTTAAATAAAGAAATCATGATTAAAAAATAAATTGATGATCAAAATATAATAAAGGATATAAAAAACCTAATTGATTAAATGTTCTATAACATTTTTGAAAAAAATCTTTTATGTGATTTTCTATAAAAGCAAACTATAAAGTAAATGACTTCATGTTGTTCTCTGTAGCATAATATACTGCAATATATATGTAAGATATTTTTGGGAACGAATCAATTGATATTTCATGCTGTTTTGCAATCCAGAACAAACCCTAAAGATTGCATTTAGTGTAGTGCTAGCCAAGCATATGGTAGCAAGTGAGAACTTTGTGTTTAACTCTCCCAGCCACTTGAAAGTAGAAGTTTTCAATTGTCCATCAATCCTCACTGATATTCATTCCCTAATGCAGCAGAGAGATGAAAAGCCATTATTAGAGCAAGGGAGACAGAGGAAGTCTCCGGAAAACATTGGTATACAGGCAGTTTGGAGCTTCAGGAATATTTCTTCTATAGAATTAAGTCTTGGGGTCTTTGTACCTCTGAAGTGTGTATTCATGAACATTAGGGATCAATAATTCAATAATCCCTAAAACTTTCTGATAAAGTTAGGGTATTATATATATGTAATATATATATTATATATATATATATATATATGAGTCTTCACAGATTGAAGAGGTTATAAAGTTTTATTTAAAGCACAATGAAAAGTTAATTTCTATTGTAAAGAAGTATTTAGGAACTTGTGAGAGTTAACATTGGCCTTAGAGTCTTACCTTTTCTACAAAGTACATAATGCCCTCATGGCCACGCTGGCCAGGGGGCTTCCAGTTTAGCACCACATAGCTCCGGGTGGCTTCAGCGACAGAGAGATCTGTTGGAGGACCAGGAACAACACCCTCTGAAAAACAAGAAAGAGTGGGCACATTGTGGGAATTCAGGAAACTCAGTCTCTGATGCCTGCGTCTATTGGAAGAAGAGTTTAATGACTACTCTACAGTATAAAGAAGTGACTTGTACTAAAATTCTTCCGAGAACACTAATCACGCATTCCTAGCCAAACTTTTACTTCATTTACATAACTATTTGATTTCCTTATACTCCAAATAGTATTCAATTATGTAAATACTGATTTCTATCTTTACAAAAAGGCATGGGAAAATAGATTTTAAGTGCCATTTGAAATGGAATTCTCTACTTCTGTGCTCCTCCAAGATGAAATAATCAGATAGTTATTAGGAAACAACTCTCAAGTGTTTTTATAGTTATCTCATATTGCCTTTTATTTTTAGACGATCTTTCTAAAGATGTTTGTATAGCAAACACTCTTGGTAGTGGAAAATTTCTCAGCTGTTACACAAACCTACTGTGTATACAGTTTCTACCTTTATTACACCACATGCCATTGAGTGGAGAAAAACTGGAATCCCAGAGAGAAGCTTAGAAGAGGCACACAGAAGCTTAGAGATTCTGGAGTTCCATGGAAAGAGATTTTTGCCTCTAATACAAGAATCTTGAGCATTTGCCAATATCTATGAAAATGTGATGGTAGATTTATCTTCTTAGAAGTGAGATAAAATTTTAGATCTTACATAGTTCACATCAGAGTGATCCTTCCATTTGAGACAATTACAATCTGAGCAAAAACGTATAAAACAACTTTTTGGAACTTGGGTATTGGTCATCATAGTACAGTAGTTCCTAATAGAGGAGAATGAGCTCTATCTTTGGAGGAAGTTTCAAGGTACCAGATAAAATAACCCAGGGAGAACCTGGAAGGATCTTGAGTGAAAAAGAAGCAGCAGAAATCCCAGGGAGGGAAAGGTATTCACACAGTTACAGGCATGGATACTGGTGGACAGGGCTCTACAGAGAGGGTTCTACAGTCAACTTAAATACCAAGCAGCATGTGCATAGGAGAAAACCACATGAAACTGGAAGGAAAGTCACACCAAATAAGCCCTTCAAGTTTTTTTTAGGAGTGGGGAGAGTTCATGTAACTACTAGTCAAAATGGAAATTTCCTAGTTCATGGGCATCCAGTCAAAAGCTCAGAACATTGTGAATATAGTGTGGTACATTTCCCCACTAGAACAAAAGCCAATTTGGTTTTATCTAACAAAAACAACTTTGAAAGGATCAAATTACTTCCCCAAACAATCAAAAATATTTATAAAAATACAAAAATATCCAAACCCCCCCAAAAAAATCCAACCCCCCCCAAGGTGTAATTTCAAATGCATAATTTCTCATAAGAAAGACTACTAAGTATACAGTAGTCAAGAAAATATAAGGTCTGGTAAGGAGAAAAAAATCAGTAGTAATAAAATCATAAATTTAAAATAATTAAATAAGTAGACAAGATATAAAATTATTATTAGCATATTTTGCATGCTATAGAGGTTAAAATTTTAACATGCTAATTTAAGATGTAGAAAACAGTACTAGGAAAGGAGAGATAGTCCAGTGGACAGGGCACTTGTATTTCTTTTTTTTTTTTTTTTTGGTTTTTGGTTTTTGGGCCACACCCTGTGACGCTCAGGGGTTACTCCTGGCTATGCGCTCAGAAGTTGCTCCTGGCTTCTTGGGGGACCATATGGGACACGGGGGGATCGAACCGCGGTCCGTCCTAGGCTAGCGCAGGCAAGGCAGGCACCTTACCTCCAGCGCCACCGCCCGGCCCCAGGGCACTTGTATTTCATGTGGCCAACCTGGATTCAATCCTCAGCACTCCACCTGGTCCCAAGTACCACCAGGAGTGATCCCTGAATAGAGTCTGAGGTAAGCCCTGAGTACCCTGGGTGTGGCCTCCCACAAAAATAGTATTTAAAGAATTGGAATAGTATCGTTTCATGAAGAAAGCATGGGTCTGAGCTTCAGCTCCAAATGAGGGGACTGAGGTACTGAGGGGACTTAGTACCACCAGGATTGACCCCCAAGAAAGGAGGGTAACTAGAGAAGTCCCTAATTACCACAAATTGTGGTCCAAACAGGAACAAAATACAAAAAATATATAAGATAATTTTTATTTTATTTATTTATTTTTGTTTTTTGGGTCACACCCAGCAGCGCTCAAGGGTTACTCCTGACTTTATGCTCAGAAATTGCTCCTAGAGGAAACAGCACTTTCCAAACAAGTGGAAGCAGAGATAAAAAGATGGGACTATATTAAGCTGAGAATCTTCTGCACCTCAAAGGAAATAGTGCCCAGGATACAAGAGCCACCCACTGAGTGAGAGAAACTATTCACCCAATACCCATCAGACAAGGGGCTAATCTCCAAAATATACAAGGCACTGACAGAACTTTACAAGAAAAGAACATATACTCCCACCAATAAATGGAGAAGAAATGAACACTTTACCAAAGAAGAAATACAAATGGCCAAAGGCATATGAAAAAAAAATGTTCCACATCACTAATCATCAGGGAGATGCAAATCAAAACTACAATGAGGTACCATCTCACACCACAGAGAATGGCACACATCACAAAGAGCAAGAACAATCAGTGCTGGCGAGGATGTGGAGAGAAAGAAATTCTTATTCACTGCTGGTCGGAATGCCATCTAGGTCAGCCTTTATGCAAAACAATATGGAGATTCCTATAAAAACTGGAAATTGAGCTCCCATTTGATCCAGCTATCCCACTCCTAGGGATATACCCTAGGAACACAAACATACAATACAAAAATCCCTTCCTTACACCGATATTCATTGCAATGATATTTACAATAGCCAGACTCTGAAAAAATGCCCTCCAACAGATGAATGGCTAAAGAAACTGTAGTACATATACACGATGGAATATTATGCAGCCGTCAGGAGAGATGAAGTCATGAAATTTTCCTATACATAGATGTACACTGAATCTATTATGCTGAGTGAAATAAGTCAGAGGGAGAGAGATAGATGCAGAATAGTCTCACTCACCTATGGGTTTTAATGTAAAAATTATATTTTTACAATAATTCCCAGAGACAAAAGAGGGGAGGGCTGAAAGGTCCAGCTCATGACATGAAGCTCACCACAAAGAGTGATGAGTGCAGTTAGAGAAATAACTACATTGAGAACTATCATAACAATGTGAATGAATGAGGGAAGTAGAAAGCCTATCTAGAGTACAGGTGGGGCAGGGTGGGGAAAAAGGAGATTTGGGATGTTGGTGATGGGAATGTTGCACTGGTGAAGGGGGTTGTTCTTTACATGACTGGAACCTAACTACAATCATATTTGTAATCAAGGTGTTTAAATAAAGATATTAATTAAAACTATTATATTATGTAAAATATATTAAGTATGATTTATATTATTATATAATTATTAAATTATTATATGCCTAAATATCAATGACCAGTAACTTTGTAAATTACAGTTCTTTAATTAAATAGAAATTAAAATAAAAGATACTGGGGCTGGTGAGGTGGCGCTAGAGGTAAGGTGTCTGCCTTGCAGGCACTAGCCAAGGAAGGACCACGGTTTGATCTCCCAGCGTCCCATATGGTCCCCTCAAGCCAGGGGCAATTTCTGAGCGCTTAGCCAGGAGTAGCCCCTGAGCATCAAATGGGTGTGGCCAAAAAAACCAAAAAAAAAAAAAAAAAAAAAGAAAAGGAAAAGAAAGAAATTGCTCCTAGCAAGCTCGGGGAACCACTGTCCTGCATGCAAGGCAAACGCCCTACCTCCATGCTATCTCTCTGGCCCCAGAAGATAATTTTTAGATTAAAATGACAAAATGAGAGCCTGATTCCTGCCATGTTCTTTGGCACATGGGGCCCATTTTAAACTTTTCCTCTGCTCTACTGTGTGAAGCTGCCATCAAGCACCCCACCCAGAACATCTTGGGAAGGCACAACAGCAGAAAGGATCCCCTGAGGCCATGTCATCAAAGGTAGACTGTCTCCACCCTGGAACAGTGGAACCAGAGGAGTGCTCTGCTTTACTTTGCTGCCACGCACATCTTCTAGCCAATGAACCCCAGAACAACACATAGAAAACACCACACTACAAATGTGACAATGGGAAAACAACATAGGCCAACACCATGCACAAAGAATGAAGATGGCAGCTCTGATGACCCAAAAAGTACCAACCACCTATTCAGCCTCTCAAATAAGGAGTTTAAGAAGAAATATGGAGGATCTTTATAGAAACCAAGGAAAGCATGGATTGAGCTGAACAAACCTCAAATAAGAATCAAGAGGATATGAAGATAGAAATTAAAAAAACTCTAAACTGAAATAACAGGAATAAAAAACTCAGTAGATGAAATGAAAACCTCACAGGAAAATCTCTCCAACAGAGTAACAGCAGCTGAGGTCCACACTGAGAACTATCATAACAATGTCAATGAGTGAGGGATGTAGAAAGCCTGTCTCAAATACAGGCTAGGGGTGGAGGAGGGAAGAGATGGGGCATTGGTGATGGAAAGGTTGCACGGTGAAGGGTGTTGTTCTTGTTATGACTGAAACTCAACTACAATTACATTTGTAATCATGGTGTTTAAATAAAGAAATTATTTAATAAAAATGTAGTAAGCATGTTATGATTTCTATTTGTATGTCTTCTGTGCAAAAGTATGTGAATTGTATACAATTAAATTTGTTTTCTTTTTTATATAAGCTATGGCTCAAAGTTTTGAATTATACAAAAATTCTTATATATTATACTTTTCTGCAATAGAAAACTTATTCACTATTTGTGTGTATGTGTTGTGTAAATGTGTTCCTGGGATCAAACCCAAAACTACATATACACAATATATAGGGTTTACCACTGTTACATCATTTCTTTGTCTGTGATTAAGCTTAATTTTATTTCATTTTATATGCATAGCATAGTTTTGTCTGGTTGTTTTTTGTGTTTACCTCTGAGTACTTGCTAGAATAAGAAATAAATTTGTGCATATGGCATTTTGCTTTATACATACATATATACATATACATATGTATATGTAGAATCAGTGATCAATATGAAGAATCAGTGATCTGGAAGATGAGATGCATAACAACTCCATAAAACAAAACAGATTGGAAAAGAGCTTTAAAGTAAACAATCAGACAATGTCTCAAAGAATGGGAACAGATAAAAATAGAAGTGTCTGATAAACTCAACAGAAACAACATAAGAATCATTGGAATCCCAGAGATTCAGGAAGAAAATCCCCAGGAAGAATCAACAGTCAAGGACATCATTGCAGAGAAACTCCTAGAGTGAACAACTGCATGCAACAAAATCCTGCATGCCCAGAGTACCAGCTAAAAGAGACCCAAAGAAAAGCACCCAAGACACATTCTAGTCACAGTGATAATTACAAAGAAAGAATGAAAGACAGAAAAGAAAGAAAAGAAAAATGAAAGAAAGAAATAAAAGAAAAATGCAAAAAAAAAGAGAAAAATGCATTGTATAATCAAATTGCTAAAACAGTGATAAATAAAATATCTTAAAAGTAGAGGAAAATATATAAACAATATACAGAGGAACAAAAAATAAGAATGATAGAGCCTGAGGTTAGATAGGAGTTCCTGCCTTGCGAGTTGATTCCATGAGTTTGATTCTCAGAATCGCCCCTGCATTGAGCCTAGTCCCAGCAACTTTGCTCTGTAGGACCCCCAGTACCATAGTGTGTTACCTTTGGTGTATAGCTAGCTATATGTGTTTACTACAACTACAATGTGCAATCTATGATGATCACTACAGCTAAAATATGTGAAAGTGAGCTTTCAATTAGCTCTAGTGAGCATATTGTGAACACCACAGCACCCCTACTCCCCCCCAAAAAATCCACTTAAACCAGTTTATGTGTAACTATAATGAATGTGACTCTTGGTGAATATATTGATGAGCACTGAAACTAAAGTATGTAAATCTAGGTGAGCATTGTGGCCAAGTGTTGAACACTACAATCCCCCCGTGACTTCTAGTCAATACAGCAATCAAGTACGCACTATCTTTGGTCACAGAAACAAATGATAGAGTAAGAGGAGGGGGAAAATTAATAATGTATATAGTCATTTTTACAATGCAGTGTGCACTACAATGATTTTACCTCTTTAGAGTACTGAAGGAAACATTCTGCCAACTTAAAATTCTATATCCAATGAAGATATATTTCAAAAGTAAAGGTAAAATGGAATCTTAGTTTAAAAACTCATAATTTACAACAGTGAATTTGTACTATAAAAAATGATGGGTGGGGGTCCAAGAAGGTAGGTTAATGGTAGAGCTCTTGTCTTCCATGTGTGAAACTCTGGATTAAATCCCAACACACACAAAAGAAAAAAAAGTATGTGCTAGAATAATTGCCTTAGAAAAAAAGAAACTCATATCAGATAAAAATATAGCTCTGCACAAAGAAATAATGAACAACAGAAGCTAAAAATGTGTGATTATTTAAAACATTTTTTAAAAATATCTAAAAGTGAAATTATTCTTTGAAGCATAATATTGACATTATATTATGAAATTTAAGATATATTAAAATATATTCAATACTACAGCAAAGCTCAGAGTGAAATGAAATAATGACATTGTAATGTTGAATGGAATACAAAACTTACATATGTTATATGAAATGAATAGAACTATTATCTACTGATGAAAAAGTCTAATATTTGCTGTAAGAGGATTGTAACATAAATATTATAAATTCCAAACTGCTAAAAGTAAGACAAATAATTATAAACTAAGAATATAACAAAGGACAAGTATAATCATAAAAATATTCAAACAAGATAATGTCAAAAAAAGAGAAAGTAAATAATAGAAATATAAAACAAAGAGCAAAAAGAGAATAGAAAGTAAATAGTAGCAAAGTATTTCAAGATATCAGTAATCTTACAAAATGTAAATAATGAAAATGTCCCAATTCAAAGAAAAATATTATCATATATGATGAAAAATATCAACATAGATTTTGTCTACAGAAACACAATTTAAATATTTCAAAACTCATAGGTTGAAAGTAGAAGAATAAAAACAATATGCCATGCTAACACTAAAGAAAAAATTTGAAATGCTAATATTAATATCAAAGTAAATTCACAAGCAATAAAACATTACCATGTATAAAGGAAGTAATTGCTATAATAAGGTGATTTATTAAAAAAGAATATAACAATAAAATTGTTTACATATCTAATAACAGAACATCAAGATACCTGAAAAAAAATCTGGCAGAACGTAAGAATAAACTGTTATATTCATAATTTTGTCTAAGATTTCATTCAGTGCAGTTAGGGAAATAACTGCACTAACAACTATCATGACTATTTTAATGAGTGAGAGCAGTAAAATGCCTGTCTCAAATACAGGTAAGGGTTGGGGGATACAGGAGGAAGGGGGGGCATTGGTGGTGGAAATGTTGCACTGGTGAAGGGGGGTGTTTTGTTTATGACTGAAACCCAACTACAATCATGCTTGTAATCTGGTACTTAAATAAAGATTTTATAATATATAAAAATATTTCATTCCTATTTTAAACACAAAAATGATAGCAGACAGTAAAGTAGTAACGATATAAATATTTAATTAAAATTACTTAATTGTAGTGAACTTACTTAAAATGTATATATAAAAATAGACTCGGGGCCGGTACGACAGTGCAGCGGTAGGTCATTTGCCTTTCACGTGGCTGATCTAGGATGAACCTTGGTTTGATCCCCAGCATCTCATATGGTTCCCCAAGTTAGGAGTGATTTCTGAGTGCTTAGCTAGGAGTAACCCCTGAGTGTTACCGGGTGTGGCCCAAAAACCAAAACCCAGAAAAAAATGCATATACTTAAATAGCTAAAAAATTCTTTTTGTTGTTCTTTTGGGCCACACCCATTTGATGCTCAGGGGTTACTCCTGGCTAAGCGCTCAGAAATTGTCCCTGGCTTGGGGGGACCATATGGGACGCCTGGGGATCGAACCATGGTCCTTCCTTGGCTAGCGCTTGCAAGGCAGACACCTTACCTCTAGTGCCACCTCACCAGCCCCACTAAAATTTTTTTTGAAAAAGAAAAGCAAGATTAGTGAATTTATAATATCAGATTTCAAATCTATGTAGTTGCTTTTTTTTTTTTAAATGAAGTTGGGCTTTGCACATGGCCGATCAGGGTTCAATACCCATCTGGTCCCTGAAGCCTGCCAAAAATAATCCCTGAGAGCAGATCTAAGAGAAGCCATGAGGTTGTGAACCAAATATAAAATAAAAATGAAGTTGGGGTGGAGATAGTATGGTGGTCAAGGTGCTTTTTTGGCATGCAATTGACCCTACAATACCAATACTACATATTGTCCTCCAAGCATCACCAGAAGTGATCCCTGGTGATCAGGGATAAGCCCCTAATACAGTTGTGTGTGACACAAAATCAAAACAAAGCAATAAAAATGAAGTTTATGTATGCTGTAGTAATCAAGAAGGCGTGGTGTCAGTTAGCACTTCCTCCTCCCACACCAGAATAACCAGTAGCATTTTATTTCTACAGTTTGACAAGTCTACAACTTTTCATTTTAACAATGGTGTCAAGGCAATTTAAGAAGAAATTAATAACTTCAACAAATATTGTTAAAATAATTGTATACTCATATTTCAAATAACATACCCTAACTTTCCACAATACAGAAAAAATAATTTAAGTGAATAATAAATTAAAATGTAAGAGGTAATTAGATGACATTTAATAAAAGAATACTATCTGAGTGAACTTGTATTTAGCAAAGATATAAAATAGTGTAAAAGTGATAAATAAGTATATGAAAATTCTCAGCATTAGAAAAATTATGTTTACTATTCACTATGGAATACCACTATAATATAAACCATACTATATATTACTAGAATCTAAAATGTATAAAGGCTGGCAGGAAGAACACTCAGTGGTAAAAGAGCCTACCTTTCAAATATGAGGACTATGGTCCTATCCCTGGCACCACCAACATCTGAGTTTGATCACTGGTACTGTCATTTGGGATCCCAAGTGCCACAACAAGTAGTGCACAACCCACAGTGAACACTTCAACCAAATGTGCAACTCACAGTCAGAATTCACAACCAAAGTGTGTAAGCAACACAGCTAAAGTGTACAACCCCTGGCAAGCAATACAGTGAAACTGTGCACAAGCACTGCAACCAAGAGTGTGAAACCCCAGAAAGAGAAGGGAGAGAAAATTAAAAATTAAATTCAATTGTTAAAGAGTGTGACCATACCAAGTACAGGAAATTGTGTGGAAGCGTAGGAACTCTCATATACTGCTGACAGGAATGTAAAATGTTACAACCATTTTTGAAAGACAGCTGAAAGATTCTTTAAAAATTAAATATACACCTACCATATTGCCTATCTATTCAATTCCTAGATATTTACCCAAGAAAATTATGGCATATATCCACAATAACATTTAACAATAAGAAGTTAACAGAAGCTTTTAATAATAATTTTTTAATAATAATTTTTAATAAAAAAATAATAAAAAATAACCTGGCAGGGGCACCAACACGATAAATTTCAAAATAACTATGCAAACTGAAGGGAATTAGACAAAAATGAATATGATCCATATTTTAAACTTACAGACAATAAAACTATAGTAACAAAGGGCAGATCAGTACTGAACTGGAGATGGGAAAGGGGTCAGAGAAAAGAATGACATGAGTAAATTTGGGAGGTGATGGACCCGTTCATTATTTTTATCAAGGTGATAATCTCAATGGTGTGGACACATGTAAATTTTATCAAATAATTAACATTTTATGGCACACAGTTTTCTAGATGATAATTGTATCTCAATAAAGTTTTTAAAAAGTAATACTCTGACAATCTGTTACTTCATAATTTCAAATATTCAGAAGGTCCTTTCAAAACTATGTCCTCTGCAACAAAACATTAGCAAAAGTATCTAAGGAAACTATTATTGTACCTGTAGGTTCCTCTTCAGTAACAATGATCTGTCCAGTCCAGGGTGCTGAGGGACGACCTGAACACAGTTAAAGAAAAAATGGTCATTTCAATTGTACTGATTAACAGGATTGATTAATCACACAAGAATTGGTTTCTAGTTTGCTTACATTTTCCCCTAACAAATCTTAGCATGTATATGGTGTTATGTCCTGAAGGGATTCACAATCTGTTAGAATCTAGAGGTCTGAAGTGAGCTGTTATTTTTGGAATTAAAGTTGCATTGCTAACAACAGATTGGACATATGATGGAGATCCCAAGAGTTATACGATATTGTCTAGGTAAGTAGAAGCCTATAACTATCTAGGTTCTTGTAATTATACTCTAAAATGGTTGCACAAGAAAATCACTTATTAATGCATTTCTAAAATGTAGACCCTTGTTGTATTTACACAAGCTAGGTAATTAAATAACCTGTGCTCATGTACTACTCATTGTTAGTCTACTGAGACATGCATTATCTTGCTCTTCTAAAGAAATAGCATATGTTTGTTTTAGTGGAACATTTCTGGAACAAATGTAAATCCTATAGGTATTTGTTATAGTGAAGATGGAAGAAGTGAGGAATATTGATCCTGCAGTAGGTCTCTCAACTAAAGCAATTTCTTTTTCTTACATTTTGAAGCTGTAAAATGTAAAATGAACCAGCTTAAGTTTTGAATAATAAAAATGAATTTAACGAATAGTACAAAGTAAAAGAAGAAAATTTCATTCATGTGATCTTATCAACATCAGAAATTTATTTAACTTCTGCCTTAATCAAGGGACTTCTCACAGGAATCTATGCAAGAACAGAAAAGTGATAAACAAAAAACTTATTTTCAATACAAGGAAATCTTATTTCTATTCAGTTTATAAAAGCTGAAAACATGACATAGAATTTTCATGGGGAGGAAGCAAAGAAATAAGATGACGAGTGGAAAATGATTGAAGAACCTGATCAGACAGTCTCCAGAGGAAAAGGTCACATTACTTAATTTAGTGTATTATAAAGTATATATCACATATACTAAGGTAAAGAATAACACTGCAAGAAGTTCGTAAGTCAATAGTCCTCAAGTATGGCGATTATGTTCCAGAGACATTAGGTAATGTCTTGAGAGAGACATTCTGATTGTCAACCTAAAGGTGGGAGAAGAAAATTTCTGGCATTTAGTAGATCACACCAGGATGCTGCTAAACCTCCAAGCAAGGAGAGATAATCCCTAGGGTAATGAATCATCTAGTCTAAAATATCAGTGGGGCTGAGGCTGAGAAATCTAGTATGGATTAAAAAGTCAATTTTCCACAATTCTCTTAATATCATCTTAAAGTCTTTAATAACAAAGATGTCCTATGAGGTCTCCACACTAAATAGAGAGCACAATTCATATGCTATGGTCTTCACATCAACATATTTTGTTAAAAGTAAGAAAAAAATTTTTTCAACGGTGCTTTTTCAATAACAAGGCCAATTTCTGTGACTCGTATTTATAACCATTTGATTTTAAAGTTATCCTTGGAAAGCTTCAGAAGGTGATTGTTAATGTATCTTTTCTAAATGTTATTTTTAGTTGTGAAACCAGGGCCAATTTTCAGGACTAATAAATTTTCTGTGTCCTATCAAAAAAAAAAAAAGTAAGAAAAAATTAAATTGGCCTAATATGGAAATTTAAGTATAGTAGATATGATGTAAATGTCCTTTAATGTAAATAAATTCACTATGCTGAGATATCCATACTATAAGGGATAAATTCAAGGACATTATTTTTTATTTTATTTTAAGTTTCAGGCTATACCTGGTAGTGCTCAGGAGATAATGAGGTTTCAGGTATCAAATTAGATCTCCAGCTTACAAAGCATTCTCTAATCCTTTAAAACATCTCCTTGGCCCTCAAGGTTAGAACATTTACCTTATATTAACTGAACCAAAAAGAAAAGTGGTTTTGGAGTGTGCTGATAACAGGAATTAAGAGTTCTTGAGGCTCTCAACTTTCATATTTCATTTCAAATAGAATTCCTAGAATTCTACTTCACAAATCAAGATGATCTGAACCAAATCAAAGTTGACTAGGATAAGCTTTTAAAAAAGTTAGAACACAAAACCTTCTTATGTTTCCCTTCTCTCTCTTTATCTTTCTAAGTTAATTTATTTAAATAAAACGAATAAAACACTTAAACATTTTTTTTCTTTTACTCTCTGAAATTGGCTATCAATGAAGTATTTTCTAGTCTCTTCTCCCTCTAGTGGAAGGAAGAGGAATAACCTTACATTGAAATACATAGCAGTTACTTAGAATAGATTCAGCAGAAATTCTACAAGATGAAAATGCTTACTTTTAAGTCTAGCTTTCTCAGCCGGATCCAGAGCTGCGGCAGGCTCCGAAACACGAGATGGTAGACCAATTCCAGTTTTATTTACAGCTCGGACTCGGAATATATATGAGCGGCCTTCTATTAATCCAGTGACTGGAAACCGAGCAAACTTCACTGGTGTGTCATTGCATTGAGACCAGCTCTCTGTGCCCACCTCACATCTAGGAAATAAAGTAATGGACAAAGGGATTTGGAGGTGTGTGGCTAAATGAGTCACTCTGAAGTTTTAAAATCCTTACATTTGTTTCAGATCTTTGTTCTATAAAAATATCCTGCTTAAGTGTAGTTTAATAGCCCTTTAAGAAGGCAGGCATTCTGTTACTTCCAATTGCAAAGTGTTTTCAACCACGAGAAAACATCAAGAACATGTACATGTCTTTGAATTCATTAAAAGTAACACAATGAGGTACTGTAGGTGCCAAGAAGAGAATTTTCTGGGGGGAAATGCAGGCAGATGTCTACAGCTTTTTACATCGGAAATATTAAGGGGGAGGTATACCCCACTTAAAATTGACTTCTTATTCCAAATGACATATTTTCACCACTAGTGATTTATTTCTTTGGGGTTTTTGTTGTTGTTTTTTGTATTTTGTTTGTTTGTTTGTTTTGGGTCACACCTGGCAGCGCTCAGGGGACCTGGCTCTATGCTCAGAAATCGCTCCTGGCAGGTTCAGGGGACCTTATGGGATGCCAGGATTCGAACCACCATCCTTCTGCATGCAAGGCAAACTCCCTACCTGCATGCTATCTCTCTGGCCCCATTTCTTTGTATTTTTTAAAAGACATCTTTTTAAAAATATATAACTACTGTTGGGAGAGAGTAAATACCCTAATCAACTAATTCACTTATTTACTAATTCAGAAGGATATAGGCATTCCTGTGTTCTATGCAATGCTCTATTTACATTAGCCAATGTGATGGACAACAGATGAATATATAGTTTGTGGTAGTTATACACAATTTATTAACTATTTAACAACAAGAGATGAACTCTTTCCATTTGCAACATATGGATGGAACTAGAGGCTATTATCTAAGCTAAATAGATCAGAAAAATAGACAAATAAAAATTATTTAACTTTTATAAAAGTAAGATATAAAGGAAAAACAAGAAATAAAATGGGGGGAAACCAATACTTGGATTCAGTGTGAAGAACTGAGGTGGTGGGGTGCGGAGGAACCAGGAACACATAGATTAAGAAAACTCTACACTGTGCCTGATTCCAGAAATTTTGCCAAGTCTCCTTTTTCTCTGCAGATAATTGTAACCTAACTCACTAAATCACTTTAACTATCCTAAAGTGTGCTTTGCCTCAGATGTGGTAGAGGAGAGAGATCTATACCTAAAACTCTAGAGCTGGGGCAGAGAGATAGCATGGAGGTAAGGCATTTGCCTTTCATGCAGAAGGTCATCAGTTTGAATCCCGGCATCCCATATGGTCCCCCATGCCTGCCAGGAGCAATTTCTGAGCATGGAGCCAGGAGTAACCCCTGAGCATTGCCAGGTGTGACCCCCCCCAAACACATACACACACACACACACACACACACACACACACACACACACACACACACACAAAAACTCTAAAGCTTTCTACAGTATTTTAGATAGAATAGGAAGAACAAAAAATTTTATTCAGCTGTATTTCAGTTATGTATTTCACTTATGGCAGAACTAAATCTCTTGACTGATTTAGTATGAGACCTACTTTTGAAAGAGTGACTGGGTTAGTAAGGTTAATATAAATGAAACATTAATAGCAGCGGTAGGTATGTAAAAATACTTAATGTTAGCAATAACATTGTGACTGATCAAAGCTGCAAATCCCTTGGAAATTTGCTAAAGAGAATAAGGCAGATACTATAAAAAGAATAAAGACCTTTGCTGAAATATCACAGTTGTACATTCAATTATGCCATAATGCAAGCAGTTAATGTATAGTTAAGCAGTACATAATCTATGATAATATTTTATCTGGATGGTATTGAACCCAATGTTATACTAATGCTATGAATTTTAACTTTAATAACCTTGATTCAAACTACCAAAACACAGTCATACGGATTACCTATCCCCAGTAATTTCATAATCAAGATTTTATTACTGAAATATGAAAAGATAATTAGAGCAATGATTTGAATAAAAATCAAGATAAATAATAACTAATGTATTTAGGTAAAAAAATCTAAGTTTGTTACCTATATTGTCAAAAATCACTGGGTGATTAATGTTTAAGAGTCTGTAAACTTTTTGGAGAATAAAATCAGCTAGGGACTTATAAATAGAACATAATTTAATGCTATTGATTTGTTATTTCTTTGATAATTTGAAACCCATATGTGATATAAATAAAATTTTGTTAATATTCATAAATAAATAAATTAAAACTACTGGCTAGCAGGAATATGGATATTAAATATATTTGAATATTTGCCTCTTCACTTCCAAATTTACCTATATTCAATAAATAAATTTACATTGGGGCCAGAGAGAAAGCATATTGGTAGAGCAGATACCTAGCATGTGGATACCTAGATTTGATCCCTACCATCAT
This sequence comes from Suncus etruscus, assembly GCF_024139225.1. Lineage (NCBI taxonomy): Eukaryota > Metazoa > Chordata > Mammalia > Eulipotyphla > Soricidae > Suncus > Suncus etruscus. The sequence goes on from NC_064850.1 coordinate 147,450,743, forward strand.
ATATAGTTTCCCAATCACCACCTGGAGTGATTCAGAGCCAGGAGTAATACCTGAACATTGTCAAGTATTTTCCTAAAATTAAACAAAAATATTCAAATAATTTATTCCAAATTAGTGAGTTACTAAAATTAAAAGATAATATTTAGAATTTAGTGAGTAGTGAATATATATGAATAGTTGAATAGTGAATATATATGCATTTATATATACACACACGTGTGTGTATAATGAGAGGCACAGATAAACAAAGACCTTAAGAAAGAGAAGGAAAGAGGGCTGGAATGATAATACAACAGATAGGGCATTTGCCTTGCATGGGACTAGCCTGGGCTTAATCCCTGGCATACTATATGGTCCTCCAAGCACCACTAGTAGTAATTTCTGAGTGTAGAGCCAAGGGTAGCCCCTTGGTGTGGCCTCCCTGAAAAGAGAAAAGGGGAAAAGGAGACTAGAAGAAGAAGAAATAATTTGACTAGAAAAGGTGGAGGGAATGGGTCATGCTAGCTTATGGGCAAATAACTAATTAAAATTGGACCACGTATTAACTTATCAATAAAATATCCCAGAATAGGACTTCCTCCATCCACAGCTGGCTGTTTCCATGAGACAGTGATATAATCTTTGTTGGTATCCAAGCAAACCACATCTAATGGAGAGGCTGGGGCTCCTTCAATTTCTGCATCTGCATCTATAGACATAAAAAAGATCCTATTAGCCCTCTCAGATTGTTTTTACCAACAAGCAGGTTGTTTGTTTAAATTACATTAAATTAAAAAGGTTTTATTGTAGTTGAGGTACTACGGTTACAGTAGTGTCAACATTTAAGCTTTTGGTGTACAAAGCTATTGTACCTTACCAACACTAAATTGTCAAATTCCTCCATCATCCTTGTGTCACTTCTCATCTGTGTCTTCTTTTACTTCCCCAATGTTCTTCACCCCACTTCCTAGTAAAACCTCAGCTCTATAATTATTCTAAGAGTTTGCTATAATTTGATACTATCTATTCACCTTATTTTTGGTTTTTGGGCCACACCCAGCAGCACTGTTTAGGGATTACTCCTGGATCTGCACTTAGAAATTAATCCTGGCACACAGGTCCCCTGGGCTGAACTCCTAGTCCAGGGGGCCAAGATCCCCCCAAACCTGGTGGGTCTTCAGGGCCACGCCTGGTTAATCGGGCCCTGGGGGGAGGCGGGGGAGAAATCCCGCCCTTTGCATCCCAAAACTGCAGAGGCACGGCTGGGCTCAGACCACTCCACATGCCAGGATTTCTGGGTGTTTGACTGGTATGTGGGGGGATCTGGGCAGGACAGTTAGCCACAGGTCCCCTGGGCTGAACTCCTAGTCCAGGGGGCCAAGATCCCCCCAAACCTGGTGGGTCTTCAGGGCCACGCCTGGTGAATCGGGCCCTGGGGGGAGGCGGGGGAGAAATCCCGCCCTTTGCATCCCAAAACTGCAGAGGCACGGCTGGGCTCAGACCACTCCACATGCCAGGATTTCTGGGTGTTTGACTGGTATGTGGGGGGATCTGGGCAGGACAGTTAGCCACAGGTCCCCTGGGCTGAACTCCTAGTCCAGGGGGCCAAGATCCCCCCAAACCTGGTGGGTCTTCAGGGCCACGCCTGGTGAATCGGGCCCTGGGGGGAGGCGGGGGAGAAATCCCGCCCTTTGCATCCCAAAACTGCAGAGGCACGGCTGGGCTCAGACCACTCCACATGCCAGGATTTCTGGGTGTTTGACTGGTATGTGGGGGGCTCTGGGCAGGACAGCTAGCCACAGGTCCCCTGGGCTAAACTCCTAGTCCAGGGGGCCAAGATCCCCCCAAACCTGGTGGGTCTTCAGGGCCACGCCTGGTTAATCGGGCCCTGGGGGGAGGCGGGGGAGAAATCCCGCCCTTTGCATCCCAAAACTGCAGAACCGCGCGGGGCTAGCGCCCCCGCGCGTACTTCATATATTAAGTGTATTCCTACTGTTATGTTACTTTTTACGTATCCAGAATCTTTATTATGTATTGTGCCCTTTCCCACATCCCTACAAAGCTCTTTTTTATTCCTTTACTCTCTATCCCCCCCAAACATCTCTAATCTACATTACTCTTTTTAATCAGTAGTGTACAAGCGTTATCACAGACCAAAGCCGTGCATTGTGTGTAACAACCCCAAACTGTTTCAAGATACATAAAATGGACACGTATTTCTTTAGAATATTTTGGTTTTTTTTCTCTGACAGCTATAATTCTTACTAAATGTTGTCTTATATAGTGACGATTCTAACCGCTTTTCTTCTTCTCTTTTTGAGCTGTTTAACAAGGAATCTTAGAGAAAGAGTCCCCCAGATTAATGCTTATGATTGAACCATAATTGTTCTTATCACCCCCTTATGGGCCAAGAACACCACGTGGCATTGCTCCTTTTTTGCATAGGCACATTAAAATGGGAAAATACTATACATATAAATAAGATCCTATCTAATAGAGATTGGTACAGACTAATCTTATAGTGCAAAGGGACCTTACACCCTGAACATTGACATAACGACCTGGCACAGACCTCAGAAGAAAGGGCATTCCCCTGAACCAGGGAAGCCATCCACAAAACATCCAGGCTGGTCTATAGCATCACCTGGAAGCAATCCTCTACCAAGGAAGACTCTACACTGCTCAGACATTGTCCTGCTCAAAAGAGACTTCCATTAACACTGAGAAGACTTAACAACAACAACGATTTGCTTACAGGACAGGGCTCCCTGCATTGCCCTTTGATTGTAAGGTGAAACCAGAGGACGCTCCACATCCTGACTTCAATGTTGGATATACAGATTCCAGGATCTTTTTTTTTTTTTTTTTTTTTTTTTGGTTTTTGGGTCACACCCGGCAATGCTCAGGGGTTACTCCTGGCTGTCTGCTCAGAAATAGCGCCTGGCAGGCACGGAGGACCATATGGGACACCGGGATTCGAACCAACCACCTTTGGTCCTGGATCGGCTGCTTGCAAGGCAAACGCCGCTGTGCTATCTCTCCGGGCCCAGATTCCAGGATCTTAAATACAGAAGCTTGCTACCAACAACAGAGACTGTGTGAAAAATATAAGTGTGTTGGCACTACAGACAATGTCTTGGATTGGACGATCTAGCTTGCCTGGAGCCTAGAGTTGGTCTTGTGCCAGGAACCTTCAGGGGTCGGGTCTTTTTGTATTTAGGCCAAGGTTATTTCTTTCCATGTCCCTCATATTTTGGTGGGCCTATGCAAACAACAATTGCCACTCTAACACCATTTTTGCTGTGCTCCTTTGACTCTAATCCTTAAAAAGAACCCAGTTAAGATTTGAGGTCAACTTAAGCTAATATGCATGAATATGGAAATGTAAAAAAAAATGCTATGCCTGTAATGTTTAAGGAGTTATGTAAGTTTTATGGCTTTAGATTGCCTTGTGTGCTGTTAAGAAATATTATAGTGTGTTACAATCTTAATGTTCTTTGGATGAAATTTCAAAGTTGGGATATCAGCAAGGGGACTTCTGAGAATTATGTTATGTATTGTCCTTCCACTGTAACTTTACCTTGTCCTCTTTCTTTGCATCCTTGTTCTCATAATTACAAATAAAAAATTAAAAAAAAAAAAAAAAGAAATTAATCCTGGCAGGCTTGGGGACCACATGGGATTCTGGGGATTGAACCCAGGTTGGCCTGCTTGCAAGGCAAACTCACTGTACTACCATTCTAGCCCTTGCTTTTCTTCTTTATATGTCACATATGAGTGTGATCATCAGTATTTGTCCTTCTCCTCCTGATTTATTTCATTTATTAACATGAACACCTTAAACTCCATTCAACTTATAGCAAAGGGGGATCTTTTATCTTTTCTCACAGCTAAATATAGTATACCATTATTTTATCCAAATGTCACTGAACATTTTGGGTGTTTTTTATTATCTGAACTACAGTTAAGTACTTAGTGCAGTACACTTAGTTTTATTGGGATAGTTGCCAAAAAGTGAAATTTCTGGGTCAAGTGAAAGTTCTATTTTTAATTTCTTGAGAAGTTTCCATTGTCATTTTCCATAGAGGCTAACCCAGACAAAATTCTCCCAACATAGAATAAGGGTTCCTTTTTTACTGCATTCCCACCAAAAATTATTGTTTTCAAGTCTTTTTATATATGACATTGTTGTATTAATTATTAATAAAGTCCTGGATGGTGCATGGAGTGGATAGATTGATCTCAGCCCAGTTGATGTAATCCCCCCCCCCCAACTTTCTGCCTATCTTACCTGGATGGGAGGGGTTTGTTGTAGGTAACAAAGGGGTTGCCTCAGAGGGACAGCAGAGAGACTCAGCAGGAAGAAGGAGGATGGAGAGATAAGAGACAGGATAGATGCTAGAGCAACAAAGAGGCTGCTTAGCTTAGAAGCCATGTGAGATATGCACATGGCGGTTAGGGCCTAAATAAAACTGTATGTTTCCTGACTTCTACTGACTGCCTGTGGGTCATTTCTTCACTGTCACCCAGATACCTACAGACCGACCGCTATAGGGGCTTCAGGTGCTGTGCTGAACCTAGAAAGGCCTCACCATCCATTCACCATCATCAAGGACTTTATAATTAATATTTAATACAACATGCCATTACCACTGTTGAAATGATATTTCATTGTCATTTTGATTTTCGTTTCCATAAATAAAAGTGATGAAGGACCCTTTTTTCATATGGATACTAATCATTCATTTGTCTTCTTCAGGTAAGTATCTGCTCATTTCCTCTCCCAATTTTTGGATGAAATTATTGATATTATGTTGTTGAACATTGTGAGTGCTTAGTATGTTAGATCTTTATCTTAGTTCTTTATTTGATTTATAATATACAATATTTTTCTCCCATTCAATTTTAGCTTGGTTTCTTTTGCCATGCAAAAATTTTAGTCTGATGTTGTCCTATTTTTTTTATTTACTTTTTATTTTCTTTGACTTTGAAATTGAATTACTGAAGATACCTCAGAAGTTCATATCCTGAAGAGTTCCTTCATTTTCCTGAATGTATTTTATGTACTCTGGACCAGAACATTAATTGATATATTAATGTATTAATCATTAATCCATTTTGACTTAACATTTGTGTATATTGTGTTAGGTGTAAAATTTTAACATTTTTACATGTGGTTATAGTTTCCTAATGCTATTTATTGAATAGGGGTTCCTTGCTCCAGTTTATGAACCTAGCTCTTTTGTCATAAATTAGCTATCCATATACCTGAAAGTTTATCTTTGGGGTTTTAATTCTATTTCATAGGTCAGAAAGTCTGCTTTTATTCTTTTGTTTTGTTCTTGGGTCACATTAGTGGTGCTCAGGGGTTATTTCTGGCTCTGTGCTCAGGAGTTACTTCCAGCAGTGCTCAGCGAGGGATCAAATCTAAGTCAGTTATGTGCAAGGAAGTACCTAATCCACTGTATTATTATCTTTCTGGCCCTACTGCTTTTACTCTTGAATTAAAAACTGTAGTTTTAATCACTGTAGCTTTGTAGTATAAAATTGTTCCCCACCTCCCTTTTTCTCAGAATAGCTTGGTCTATTCAGAGATTTTCATGATTCACACTACCACAGGTATTAAAATTTTGATCCAGTAGAGCAAGCTTCAGTCTTTTATCTTGCTTACTAACATAACTATGTGTTTTTCACTGTACACTCAACCTTTGCCTCCTAATCCCTCATGTACAAAATGTTCTAAAAAATAAATATGGCAACTTCAGGGATTTTTTTTTTTTTTTTTTTGGTTTTTGGGCCACACCCGTTTGACGCTCAGGGGTTACTCCTGGCTATGTGCTCAGAAATCGCCCCTGGCTTGGGGGGACCATATGGGACGCCGGGGGATCGAACCGCGGTCCTTCCTTGGCTAGCGCTTGCAAGGCAGACACCTTACCTCCAGCGCCACCTACCCGGCCCCCAGGGATTTTTAATATAAAAGTTTAAGGTAAGTTTTGCTACAAAATATGATCCTAACATATCTACTTAGCAAAGTTATTAGAAAACTACAAATGGCTCTAAAAAGGGGAACAAACAACTCCTGCTACCTCCAAGACATATGCAAACATTTAAGAATCACAAAACTTTGTCCAATCCCATTCTAAGCACTACCAATTTGGAAAAGAAAATGTTTGACTCCAAACCATAGATATATGCAAAAGAAACTCTATGTAACACCCATATCTCAACTTAGGTTAATCGAGTTTAGTAAAAGTTGAAGACTTACACATGAAACAGGTCAAAAACTGTTTCTGAAACAGGAACCTCAGATAGTGAGGTCCTCTCGGTAATGTATCTTCAGACTAAATTTTTTAATTTTTAAAATTTTTGTTTACTTTATTATTTTTAAAGACTAGAATTTTGAATGCAATATTCTTTCAGGAGATAAAAGGGACTGAAAATAGCTAGCTAGAGCCTTTTAAATGAGATTTATTAAGACAGGAAGCAGAGCCTGGGAGATGGGGGTGAAGCACATTTGTCAATTCTTCTTGCCATCTGCTCAACCATTTTAATAACAGGAGTCAAAAGAGGCAGAGACACTGAGGAGCCACTTACCCAAAGAAAAACAACTTCTATTTAGTGAATATACACTTTCTTTTCCTATGAGCTAACTAGCTGTAATTATTACTAAAACATCCAATAACCTAGCCAAACTATTTGAATGCTCTTGAATAGAATAGGTTTGTGTTACCTATTAAGAGCTTAAGTCATGGGGCTGGAGCGGTGGAGCAAGCGGTAAGACATCTGCCTTGCCCGACCTAGCCTTGGATGGACTGTGGTTTGATCCCCTGGCATCCTATTTGGTCCCCCACGCCAGGGGCAATTTCTGAGTGCATAGCAAGGAATAACCCCTGAGTGTCACCGGGTGTGACCCCCCCCAAAATCCAAAAAAAAAAAAAAAAAAAAGAACTTGTCACTAATCTTGTTTCTTACCCCATGAAAACAGGTGGAATAATGTCAAAGTAGATTTTCTTTCATAAATATCATTGGAGAATATGCTAAATCATGACAACAAGAGCCTAATGCGGAATATCTGCATGCCAAAAAGTGGAAAATGAGCAACTTGTCAGGTGAAACCTGTTTTGTTTTACAGGAAAGCATTGAAAGTGATGTAGGGTTGTGTACTGATGGTGAAGGCAGAGTAGAATGAGAAAGTAAGGTTGAGATACTGAGATTAATAGGTTTGAGTTACACAAAGTTAACTGCCGGAAAGTTGCATAGCTGCAGGGGGAGGGGGGACTGTTGACAACCTCTTGCTCCTCCTTTTGCTAGACATCTATAACTCAGTCACAACCTCTGAGTTGATAAAATATTGTTTCATTTCAAAAACCTCCATTGTGTGGAACAGCTCTGCAGATATTGTGTACTTTGGAAAGTCTGTAAAACACACTGAAATCTTGAAGATTTAAACATAAATTTAACACATAACCTAGAAATTAAGCCTGTAGGTTTTTACACTAGGATAATGAAAAGATGTAAATATTTCCCAGCATTAATTAAACAGCATTAATAATAATAATAATGATGACAAAACAGAGGCCAGAGGGATAGTACAGTGGGTGAGCATTTGTCTTACATGCAGCCAACCAGGATTCTATCCCCAACACTCCACTGGATCCCCTGAGCCCCATCAGAAGTGATCCCTGAGTGCAGAGCTAGGAGTAAAACATGAGCTTCATGAGCTATGTGCCCCCCAATAAATTAATGGACAAAAGGAGGAAACAATCAATTTGTCCATCAATTTGTGAATGAAATAATCTTAGAAAATCCTAGATATTATCAGAGTTCCCAGAAAAATTCTACAAAGCAATCTCCAACACAAAAATAATTTCTCAGAGGGGCAAACCCTGAAAGGCTCTGGGATGGGGTTATATGTGGATATTTTCAAATTGCCTTGGCCTGGAGTTTTCTATAGACCTAAGAGTTAATCTGAAAATGTTATTGAGGAAGAGCTACACACTTTTGGTGATGGATATCTTTCATGTTCTTATCACAGCCTTTCTATTGCTGCTGAAGTATTAAATCTTCATTGGCTTCATTCCTGTGTCCACAAAATGATTCTGGCCTTCATGCTTTTGGCTACTTTAGTGCTAGTAACAGAGTAACTTCTTGGAATCAAATCTTGCTTTTACTTCCTGAGAACTCATTGCCAACCCCCATCTGATTGATCCCTCCCTCCCTTTCTTCCTTTTCCCCTCTCTTCCTCCCTCAAACCCTCTCTTCCATCCTCCTTTCCTTCCCCACTCCTCTTCCTTCCTCTCTCCCTTCCTTCTCTCCCTCCTTCATCCTTTCTCTCTTCCATCATTTCCTCCTCCCTTTCTTTTTCCTTTCCTCTTTCCCTCCATCCCTTTCTTCCCTTCCTCTCTAATGTCCTTTCCGTCCGTCCTTCCTTCCTTCCTTCCTTTTCTTTCCCTCCTCCATCCCTTCTTTCCCTCCCTCTTTTCCTCCATCCCTTTCTTCCCTTCCTCTCTAATGTACTTTCCGTCCTTCCTTCCTTCCTTTTCTCTTTCCCTCCTCCATCCCTTCCTTTCCTCCCTCTTTCCCTCCCTCCCTCCCTTCCTCCCTCCCTCTTTTCCATCCTTTTTTCCTTCCCTCGCTCTTTCCCTCCCTCCCTCCCTCCCCCTCCCTCCCTCCCTCCTTCCCTCCCTCCCTCCCTCCCTCCCTCCCTTCCTTCCTTCCTTCCTTCCTTCCTTCCTTCCTTCCTTCCTTCCTTCCTTCCTTCCTTCCTTCCTTCAGTGGAAACAAAAATAAAAATAAAAACCTATTATTATTCAGTCCTCCTCTAGTAAGGCTTACTCAAGTGACTTGCAAACTTTGTTGCTTATGAATTCCATCATGCCTATTTTCACTGCTAGGCTGTTAAGTTTTCCATGTCCATTTCATAGATAGTTTCATTCTTTCACCCAGTAATAATAAATTTTCTCATAATGCTTGTATATAGGAGAACATGGGTCATATTTTTCAGATGGTATTACTATTCAGTTATCTTTATTAGTTGTTGGTTCAGAGTAGAATTCAGTGAATCATTTTTATCATTGCTATTGTTCAGTGTGTTGTAGTATATACTTCTAATTGTTCCCAGTATACATTTTGATTTTTACTGCTCTACTCTCAAATTTTAGAAGGCAACATGGGCACTCAGAGACCAGCTCCCTAGCTTTCTTCTTTTTCTTCTTTTCTTAGTCTTCCAGCTGTGCAAGGATTCCATGCAGAAAAAATATTTTCAAGGCTGGAGCTTCTAATTATAACAGTATACATTTTGACTTTTACTGTTATACCCTCAAACTTTAGAAGACAACATAGACATCCATTTAGAGACCAGATCTCTAGCTTTTTTCACTATGAGATTATAAAGCAGGTAGAGTGCTTGCCTTGCTCTCAGATGACCTGAGTTCAATCCCCAGCATCTCATCTGGTCTCCTGAACCTACCAGGAGTGATTCCTGAGTGTACAGCCAGGAGTAACCCTTGAACTCCATTAAGTATGAACCCCAAGATAAACAAACAAATGAGAAATAATATTTCCACTTATTCATAGCCAATTTATTTTAGATACTACAAGCCAACAATTAGAGTAAATTTGTCCTAATAAGTTGAAATAATTTAATTCCTAGTTTAATATAGCTGAAACTATAAAGATGGGGTCTGGAGTTAATGAATAAATTTACACTTTGAGGAGGTAGAGATAGTATATAACTTATGGCATTTGCCATTGTGTGTGGCCAACTCCAGTCAATCCTTACCACTAAGGAGTCCCCAGAACACTACCAGCAGCAATCCCCAAAAACAAAGAGGAAGTAGCTTTCTCTGACATAACTAGATGTTACCCAACCAACCTGACATTGAAATAAATGTGAAGAAACAAATTCTGGGGCTAGAACAATAGTACTGTGGAGTGGCACTTGCCCTGCAAACAGCCAACCCAGGATAGATCCCTGATGTTCCATATTGCTCCCTAAACACCAGGAATAATTCCTGAGGATAGAACTGAAAGTAACCTCTGAGCATTGTTGTGTATGGCAAATAAAGGAGATTCTTAATGCACATAACTCTTTTGATATAGCTTCCAAAAACTAAAATAGCATATAATATAATTAGGGTGATAGGGTGTTTGCCTTGCACATGGCTGACCCAGGATGGACCTCGGTTTAATCCCCTGCATCCCATATGATCCCCCAAGCCAGGAGCGAGGTCTGAGCACAGCCAGGAGTAACCTCTGAGTACCACCGGATGTGGCCCCAAAACAAACCAAAAATAAACAACAACCAAAAAAAAAAGTGGGGCCTTTCAAATAGTTCTTTCATCATTGTAAGAACCATGTTTGGAAAGATTAATCTGGCTTTGGTATTTAAATAGTATTGGGAGTTCTGCTTTTCGCTAGGCCTTACCTTGAACAAAAACATATGCGCTATACTGTTCATAATATTCTCCCATTTGCACACGTATTGAGTATAGGCCTTCATCTTCTTTGTTGAGATGAGAAAATGTCAGTGATGCCCGATCTCCACTCCACTGTGTCTGCACCCATTTTGATGAAGACACAGGTACACCTAGGAATTAAAAACAATTTAAATGTATTTTTTTCCTTCACTATTCCTTTCTTCTTCCCTTCCCTCCATTTCCTCTTCTTTCAATCTCTTTCTGCCTTTTTTTTTTTTTTTGGTTTTTGGGTCACACCCCCGGCATTGCTCAGGGGTTACTCCTGGCTGTCTGCTCAGAAATAGCTCCTGGCAGGCACGGGGGACCATATGGGACACCGGGATTCGAACCAACCACCTTTGGTCCTGGATCGGCTGCTTGCAAGGCAAACACCGCTGTGCTATCTCTCTGGGCCCCTCTTTCTGCCTTTTGTATATTAAAAGCTATTTTGACTATTGTGGAAGACACTAGGGTATTAGAACATTCTGTCATGTTTATAAAATAAGGGAACATCAGTATATATGTATATATATCATCAGTATATATGTATATGGGTGGGTCTTGCACACAAATTGTCCCAGGTGTTTTGTACACAACTGAAGCTTAGGACAATAGCCAACCAGGGCTAAGAGCATATTTCATTACTGCAGTGAACTTTATTAGATTTAATTTTATACCAATTAAAAATAACATATTTAATGAATATCTTAGAAAACAAAAATTGTTATTCTCCATAATTTGTTAATAAGAAATGATCTCTTCATATAGTATTAACATTCTGCTAACTCTATCTATTAATATATATAAAACCTTTAAAAATATAAACTAGGGGGCAGAGTAATAGTACAGGGGGTAAGGGTATTTGCCTTGCACACAGTTGGCCCAGGTTTGGTAACTGGCAATCCATATGGTCTCCCAAGCACTCAGCTGTGACCAAAAGAAACCTCAAAACAGAATAGTAATGGGCAGGTAGGGTTCTCTGTCATCCCAAATAGCCTTCTGAATTTGTCAGGGTTGATCCTTGAGCATAAAGCCAGGTGTAAATCATGAGCACTGGATATGCACCCCCCTACACATCCAGATTTTATCACTTCTGAGAAACAAATATCCAGTTCTTTTGTTCTTAGGATAGAGGACACTCCTGTGATGTTGGGGGTGGGTAAAACCATATGTGACCATATATGGCCATATGTAAGACCATTGGCTTCTCAGCCACTTGAGAAGCTAGCACCTTAACCCCTGAACATTCTCTCTGGCCCCATAACTGCTATCTTTAGGATATTCATGTTATGATGTTAAGCCCACATGGCTGGCCGGAGAGATAGCACAGTGGTGTTTGCCTTGCAAGCAGCCGATCCAGGACCTAAGATGGTTGGTTCGAATCCCGGTGTCCCATATGGTCCCCCGTGCCTGCCAGGAGCTATTTCTGAGCAGACAGCCAGGAGTAACCCCTGAGCACCACCGGGTGTGACCCAAAAACCAAAAAAAAAAAAAAGCCCACATGGCAACCTTCTGCAAATAAGAACAGAAATGAGAATTCGGGGAGTCTAGCAGGAGGAGGTTTGGCAGGCCCCTGCCATGCCGGAGGTCTGCTTGACCAGGCCTAGTGGGGGTGCTGGACTTGGGTAACCCCAGCACCCCTCTACCGCCTTGCTCCAGATCTCCTGGGCTTTCCCGGGCCACATGCCTGGGCAAGCCGGTGAGTTGGGTCCCTTGGTGGAGCTTGAAGGTACCCTAGGCCTTCCCCCATTATCCATTCAGCTCCTTAGGGAGGGTCTGGGTGGGGCTCTGAACTTCTGGCCTCCCAGCTTCTTGAAGTCACTGGTAATCTCTGTCCAGCCTATATTTTCAGAATCGCGCGCGGGGCAATAGCCCCCGTGCGCAAAGAAACATTAATAGTACTCACACAAGAAACATTAATAGTACTCACTATCATTGAATTATGTTTTTATGTATGCAGAATGTCCATTTTGTACTCTGCCCATTTGCATACCCCTTCATAAGTTCATATTTCTCTTTAACTTCTTTAATTCCTATCATCATTACTCCTCATTTACCCTTTCTAAATTTAGTATGGTAGAGTCCTAAGTCACAGACCAAAGTGGTGCCCTGGAGTTAACACCCACCCAACTATTTTAAAAGGCATAAAAAAACACTTATATGTTTTCAACATTTTATGGGTGTTTTCTTTGACGTCTATAAACTTTTGCTGAATATTTTCTTATACAGTGACAATCCCCCCCCATGTTTTTTTATCTTCTCTTTGTGAACTGCTCAATATGGAATTTGGTGTGAAAGAATCCCTCAGTTTAATACCTATGTTTGAACCAAGTCATGGGTCTTGTTGGAAATATTCTTACACCCCCATATATCTGATAGCGCCACGTGGCTTTATTTCTTGTTTGCTTAGGCACACTAAAATGGGAAAATACTATACATACCAATAGGTTCTTATCTAATAGAGATGGGAACACACAAATCTTGTAGTGCAATGAGACCTTACACCCTGAACATTGACATAAAGACCAGGCACAGGCCTCAGAAGAATGGGCATTCTCCATTCACCCCTTGATCTACAGAAGACATTTACAAAACATCCAACGTTGTATATAAAATCACCTAGTGGCATTCCTGTACCAGGGAAGACCCTACAGCTGCTCTGACATCTATCTACTCAAAAGAAACACCCCTTAACACTGAGAAGACAACAAGAACAATGACCTGCTTACTGGACAGGGCTTGCTGTATTGCCCCTTAATTGTGAGGTTTGTCTATAACATCACCTGGAAGCAATCCTCCACCACGGAAGACCCTACCACTGCTCAGACATCGTCCTGCTCAAAAGAGACTTCCCTTAACACTGAGAAGACTTAACAACAACAACCTGCTTACGGGAAAGGGCTTCCTGCATTGCCCTTTCATGGTGAGGTGAAACGAGAAGACACTCCACATCATGACTTCAATGTAGGACATGCAGATTCCAGAATCTTTAATACAGAAACATGATACCAACAACAGAGATTGTGTGAAAAGTGTGTTGGCACTACGGACAATGTCTTGGATCGGACGATAACTTGCCTGAAGCCTAGAGCTGGTCTTATGCCAGGAAACTTCAGGGATAGGATCTCTTTGTATTTAGGCCAAGGTTATTCCTTTCCATGCCTCTCATATTTTGGTGGGCCTATGCAAACAACAATTGCCACTCTAACAACGTTTTTACTGTGCTCCTTTCACTCTAATCCTTAAAACGCACCCACTTAAAATTTGAGGTTAACTTAAGCTAATATTCATGTACATGGAAATGTAAAAAATACTATGCCTCTAATGTTAAAGGAGTTAAGTTAAAGGAGTTAAGTTTGATGGCTTTAGATTGCCTTGTGTGCTGTTAAGAAATATTATAATGTGCTACAATCTGGGGACTCGAGGGACAAAATAATCGCACATGGATTCTGTTTTATTTTATCTTAACATTCTTTGGATGAAAGTTCAAAGTTAAGATATCAGCAAGGGGACTTCTTCTGAGAATTATGTTATGGGTGATTATCCTTCCACTGTAACTTTACCTTGTCCTCTTTCTTTGCATCTTTTGTTCTCATAATTCAAAATTAAAAAATTAAAAAAAAAAGAGAATTCATTAAAAGCTTACCATTTCGGTACCACTGGATCACAGGCTGGAAATGTTTAATTTCAGGTGTGATAACTACACGGCAGCCAAGACTCATTGTCTCACCCTCTCTCCCAAAAGACACGTCAAATTTATCATCAAAGTGGATCTCAAACTTGGATGCATAACCATAAGGAGTGACAGCAACTGGGTTAAATAAAAACAAATGTCAGTAACTCATTTTTTCTCATCAAAGAGATGCAAATATTTTAATAAGCACAAACAGAAAGAAGTCACACAAAGACAAGTCAAATGCTTTATCTGAGCAAAACGTAAGCCTTCTGAAGAAATACTCAGAACATTCAGATATATCATGATGTATGAAGTGCTTCATTGGTCAAATAAACTAGCTGCTTATTTTCATTACTATAATTTTCAATAGAATGTGAAGGTTATGTTAAATGCCTTACAAAATGTAAATTATGCCACATTTATCTTAGAAGCTTCAGTACATACTTACAAATTCTGAGCTCAAATGAACTGTAGAATTTGTACTCTTGTAAAAATAGCTATATAAGCTACTCATTAAAAAATATTCATGTTGTTTTTCTTGTTTTGGGGTCACACCCTGAAGTACTCAAGGATTACTCCTGATTCTCAACGTAGGGATCATTCTTGGAGGTGTTTAGGGACCATACACGGTACTAGAGATCAAATATGGATTGGGCATATGTACAGCAATTGCCTTAAACTCTGTAATATCTCAGGCTCCATGTTTTCTTCTTTTTAATGAAGAGTGAAAAAATTACTAAAATGTAAATGATAGAAAATTAAAAAGTTTAACATAGTTTCTAAGGACTGAGATTTGTATTAGCAATTAGAACACTTGCCTTACATATGTGAACCCTGGGTACTGCCAAAAAAAAAAAAAAAAAAAACCAAAACAAAAAAAAAACAAACCCAAAACACTAAAATTAAAACAAGAAAAAAGAAATTCTATAAACTTACTTCAGAATAATGAAATGCATGTTACTACTGAAACCACAAATTATAAAATAATCAAAACTTCAAAAGATACTTGTCTTAGAAATATTAAAAGATTGAGTAAAGAATTACATCATAAATTCTCCCAGATTTTATATTCTCTTCACCAAGGAAAAGATTTAGAAAAATATTATCTATTTATGGGCTATTACAAGCTAGTTAATTTATATTTTCCATGTACTCTAATATTTTGCAATAACTCTAGTGCATATATACATATATAATTTTTTTTTTTTTTTTGCTTTTTGGGTCACACCAGGTGATGCTCAGGGTTTACTCCTGGCTATTCACTCAGAAATTGCTCCTAGATCAGGGGACAATATGGGACACTGGGGGATCAAACCAAGGTACGTTCTGGATCAGCAGAGTGCAAGGCAAACGCCCTACTGCTGTGCTCTACTCTGTGCTATTGCCCCATACATATATAATTTTAAAGATTGAAGATACAGAATCTCACAAAATTATAAAGGTTTTAAAGGTTGTATTGTGAAATTAAAATTCAAACCCACACTGCCCAACTTAAATCATAGTACCTTTCTCTCATTGAACATCTCCTCCTAACATTTCTTACTCATAATACAAAAATGAAAACTAACATTTAGGCTGTTTCAATTATAGTTCTAATTATTCATGTCTATTAGCTATAAAAAAGGCAAAATAACTGCTCACAAGCACTCTGCAGAATTTAGACTGATAGCTGTTTCCAGAAGCTATGACCTCAACCAATGTATGATATTTGCCTTGAATTTGTGTGTTCCCAGACAACCACTAACAATGAAATCCCTTCTCAGAAGCACAGGTCCCATTTATTTCACTTCTATTGGATCAAAAATGGAAACAACTTGATCACACTCAGCTGACTTCAAGGTTGGGCTGGCTCCTTGAGGAGCAGCATTAAGGGTTGTTTCCAGGCAGAAATTTCTTCTTTAGTGTGGTTGGCAAATCTGCAAGACAAATCTGGACTCCCATATTCTACTTAAGAATATATTCTTAATTTATTTGTATTCTACTTTAAGAATATATTTTGTTTGTGTTTTCTGGGGGGGCACACCTGGTGGTGCTCAGTGTTTACACCTGACTCTTAGGGATCATTCCTGGTGGGCTCAGGGGACAATATGAGATGCTAGGGGACAAACCTGGTTCAAATGGATCCAAATGCCCTAGTTGCTGTAGCATCTTTCAGGTTGACCTTTAAAAATACGTTTAATGGGGGCCAGAGCAGGAAGAGTGTTTGCCTTGCATGCCAATGACCAGGGTTCAATCCCTGCCATATGGTCCTCACAGTGAACCATTCAGTAACCTAACTGCATTCACCACTCTGTGGCAAGCTTCCTACCATGTACTGGTCCTACTAATCCTCATCTCTATTGTCTCTGAATATTATTACCATACTATCTTTTATTTTTCTTATATACCATAAATTAGTGAGATTATTCAATGTGTGTCCCTCTCCCTCTGACTCATTTCACTTAGCATAATAGTCTTCATGTCCATCCCTGTATAAGCAAATTTCATGACTTCATTTTTCCTAACAGTTCTGTAGTATTTCATTGTGTAGATGTATCCAGTTTTAGAAAAAGAACATTTTATGAGATGAAAAGTCCCATGAAAAGTTCAAGTATCAGTGTTTATAAATAGAGTTTTGCTGGAACACAGACATTCCCACTCACTTATTCATGGCTGCTTTTATGTTTGGGTAGTCATAACAGGGGCCATATGGCCAGAAAGTCTAAATTATTTATAATTTAGTCCTTTGCAGATAATGTTTGCCATGCTAAAAATAATGGTTTAGAAATAGAAATAACAGGTTACAAGTTCCTACCCACCATTATGTGTGGTTTTGACAACTTAAAGTCTCTAGACTATTTCTTCACCTGCATAGAACAAACTATTTTAACTCATTAGTCACATAAGATATTGGGTGAATATTAAATGAATCAGTGCATACAGTTCTGGAGTCATCAGGGCTATATCAGGCAATCCTAAGGAAGAATTAAACCCACTACATTGTGCATGTCTTGCAGGTACTCCACTTCTTTGAGCCTTTTTCTCTACACAGACATAATATAAGTAAATTATGTTGACCTGGGTATTTAAGATTAAATAAAACTGCTCCAATATAGCTCATAATGGTATGTATATGTATGTGTACATGCATGTGTGTGTATGGTTCTTTCATTTGGATTTTTTTAAAATAATTTTTATTGTGACCAAAGTGAATTACAAGTCTTTCACAGTAATATTTAAATTTGGACTTTTATTTAAAAAAAAACAAAATAATTACATTTATGAAGAGAATAATACCCAAAGAAAAATAGAACTGGCTACATATAGCTATTTTATAATCCAGTTTTATATAAAGCTGGCATATATTATGCTATAGTATGTATTTGTGTCAGCATTATACAGTGGTTTTTTTTATATACAGTGGTTTATTAGGCTGAATTTTAAATAAATATTCCACTTAGCAAATACATATTCAAACTTACAGCTGGGGGGTGAGGTGGAAGCATGGAAGCGAGTCTCATCATATTCCCCTTTATATCCTAAAAAAATGGAAATTATTAGAATTATTTCATGTTTATTTTTTATAAATGGAATTTTTAAATTAAGCATGCACACTTTAAATAAAGCAAGTCCTGCAAACCTACTCTTTACCACAACTGAAGCATAAGCAGAGAACTCTCCTTTAGCATTCATCGCAGAGGCTCGGTACTGAGCAGTGTCTTCAAAATCACAACTGAAAGAACATTTAGAAAAGAATGGCCATGAGTGACACTACTTTAATGACCAGCTATGCCACCAAGGACCTCTGCCAGCTCCATGCACAGCTAGGAAGACACTAACATAGAGTTTTTTGGGAAGCCTGATAAAGCTACTGTAACTGTTGAAGTTCCTTACAGGTTTGTATCACAGTTCATTCTATTGACTATAGTTTCATGCCAGCAGCTGAGAGTGGAAACCCCCAAATGTCAACAAAGGGCTAAGCATTTGTAGTGTAATGGTGGAGTTTTGAAAGCTATATCAGATGCAAAAAAGCCCATCTATGTTTCTGTGGAGGAGCTTACTGAATGTTCTACTCAGTGTGCATCTAATTTCTCTGCTGTCCTACCCACCCACAGGAGAGCCAATCTGGGGGCAACAGGTGACAGTGGACTCCCATATCATATCTGAGCAATAACTCAATCCTGGGTGGTGTGACCTCCAATTCTGCACTATAGCCTTAAAGTTATTAAACCCATAATTTATTCCTCAATGGTACTCAGGCTTAGGATACACCTGGAGTTTCAATCCATTGCATGACAACAGATGTGCCAGTGAGGGGTTTCTCTGAGTCATAATCTACAGAAATGGTTATTTCTAGGAATGAGGTAAGGAAGAAAATGACCAGTCTCTGAGATTTGTTCATTATAGAGAGATTAAAGGGTTATGATTTCAAAGCAGGTTGTTTTGTTTCTTATCACTACTGATTCCTGTGTTCATCATTGTTCCTCTGAATTTAATCTTATTTGTAAAAGCACATTTCTTGCTGAAATTTCATAAACAACAGTAAAGCTGTAGGGAAGTGAATATGGTTGGTTTTATCATAACTACAATCAAATGCAGAGATCACTGTTACCACAATTAGAACTACCATGTGATAGAAATGAAGTCAAGGAGTGTACTTGGTGAACATCACCAGGACCCTATTGGAATCACATTTCTTGTAGTAGTATTTCTGATGAGAAAGTTAGATAATATCAGGATATCAAAGTAATGTCAATCTTACTTGAACACCTCAGCATATATAGGTTTTATGTGAATTAACAATAGAGCGAGCTCATTTAATTTTTTTTTCCACTCACATCACTAGTCTTGGATTTCAGAATCATCTTTAGGAGCTTCATAAAAGACCTTTGACACATAGGAAATTTGGTGTGAATTCTTTGTTTTAATTTTTGCTTTAGATTTGGCTTCACACGCAAATATACCAGAATCCTACTCTGTCTCACATATAGAGGTTAATAAAGAGGTATGTGGTGTCCCACAGTTCTTGGTGGCCTATATGAAAAAATAATATCTCCAACTCATGCCTTCTTTCAATGCCAACAGCCCCAAACTCCATGCCCTTAACTGATTAAAGGCAAAACAGGGTGACAATGATGATGTCAATACTGATTTGGAACTTTGAAAGAATAATTGAGTAAAAATAATGCATGTATTTTTAATAATGTTCAGAGAAAACTCTCAAGTATATAAAATGATAAAATTAAATATATGCATTATTTGTCCTTCATCAACTGATTATTAAAGTGTAAGTGTACCTTTGTTGGTACTGAGGCAATAACAATGAGTCACACATATCATATTGAGATGGGAACCAAGGGAAGCAACATATGTGAATATCTCTGATTCTTAACACAGCACTAGGGAGAAGGGATGGCAGTTCAATTTTTTTTTTTTTTTGGTTTTTTGGGCCATATCCATTTTGATGCTCAGGGGTTACTCCTGGCTAAGCACTCAGAAATTGCCCCTGGCTTGGGGGTGGGCATATGGGACGACAGGGAATCGAATCCGCGGTCCTTCCTTGGCTAGCGCTTGCAAGGCAGACACCTTACCTCTAGCACCACCTCACCTGCCCCAGGCAGTTCAATTTTTAACTGTAACTATAATGCTCCTCCATGAGCCACTGACAGGCAACACACATACTCTGATGTCCTCTTACTCATTAATCTCCAGCGTGTGCATTCCATATCGGCTTTCAATAACATACTTTCCAGGATTTGTATGGACATTTATTGGTACTTGATTTTTATACCTATGGAACAATGAAAACAAGGTGAAGTAAGGTGAGTGTAAATTGCCTTATGGTTAACTTCACAAACATGTTCATGTTCCTGCAGTGACACCTATAAGCACAACACTAAGGTTAGCAATATTTAGCATTCACAGTAAATGAATGAAACTTATTAAAATGTGCTTTTCTTTCCTTCATCACAAAAATTACTTTTAAGAAGTTGATTATTCACATCAAAGCAATCTCAAATATATAATGTTGAGTGAAAAGAGTTAATCATAAAAGAGAATTTAGTACAATAACTGCTTGTATACAAAGTATTAAATAAGAAAGACCAATGAATGATACTAAGAGTCAAGTCTCAGACTGAGATGAGGAGACATCTCAACAGGCTAAAGTGCATGCTTTGTATATGAGAGGCCCAGATTTAATATTGAGCACATACTGGCCCACTTAGCACACTGGGTATGATCCAAAAATTAGACAAAACAAAACAAACAAACAAAAAAAAGAACTTAAAAAAACAGTGAGTTTAGGTCTAGGGAACAAGTTCAAATTGTAGAGTATATACCTTTCATGTATGATGCTCTAGGTTTAATCCCTGTGTTGCATGCTCCTATGCCAACATTGTTGTTTAACCTCTATTAAAAATTTTTTAAAAGGAAGCAGTGACAAGAGATTAGAGGTAATTATCATCTACAAAGAACTGTATAGAAGTCAAGATGACTTCTCATGGGGCTGGTTTGTTGGGTACTGATAATGTTTGGCTTCTTCATTTGCATACTGTTACATTATAATATGCAATCTATAAGACTCATCAAAGCTTTGTATTTCTATCAAATATGCACTTTGTGTGTATTAATTACACACAGAGATATTAATTACTCCAGATATATTTTAAAAATAAATAAAAAACTCAAAAAACCCACAAAAATCATGGAACAAATGGAATGAACCACAAATAAGAATCAAGAGGATATGAAAGTAGAAAAGAGAAAATTTCAACGTGAAATAAAAGGACTGAAAAACTTGGTTGGTGAAATGAAAAACTCACTGGAAGGCCTCACCAGCTGAGTAATAGTGGCTGATGATAGAATCAATGAGCCGGAAGATGAGCTGCATAACAACTGCATACAACAGATGAGGTTGGAAAAGAACCTTAAAATAAATGATCAGGGTTTGTTTTATTCTGTTTTGATTTCCCTTTTCTCCCTTCTTGTCTCCCTCTTCTTCCACCTTCTTCTCATTACCATCAAATTCAATCCAGGTCAAATAAAAACCACACGGTTACCTCCTTTATAGGAAAGTAAAGAAAGCTGATATAAAGGGTGCTGCAGACAATACTGCAAAGGGTAAACACCTATATAGATATACCTCACTAACACAATGGTTAGTACTCAAGACACAAAACCTATACATATCCAAAAGTTGATCTATTAGTTTCCTTTCCTTACAAGTACTATACCTACCTATCTTTCTGTACTCAGCGTATCTCTTGCCCTCCCCACCTCTCTACATTAATATATACCTAAGCTAATTTCTATATGTTTATATGGGAGCAGGAGCACACAGAGATAGGAATCCTCCTTAAGAGACAAACCTAAACCACAAACAATCCATACCTATACCCATATAATTCCTCCCATGTACTATCCCCTCTCCCCACTCAGAAACCTGACTATCCCTTCACCCCTTAATCCAATCCCTGATATCCCCACCATGTTATAACTCTTCACCCTCAGTTCTTAAACCATTAGTCATCAAGACAAACCTCCTACACACCAACAAAGCAGTATCCAGTTCCCAAGTGAAGAGACACCCACTCAAACTCACACCTTATTCCCGGCAGAGAAAATACAATCAACACCCCCACTGACTCATGCAGTGTGGCCCTCCTAATCACCTCTCCCTATTGTGGACTGTGGCTTAATACCGGATTAGCTCCAAAAGGACTCCCGTTGCTTCCACTTGTTTGGAAAGTGCAGTTTCCTCCTTGAAGATGCCTTTAGTCTTAATGTCATGGAGTGTTTTACCGATGTGTTGTTCTATATACCTTATGGTATCAGGTCTGATATCAAGGTCTTTAATCCATTTGGATTTTACCTTCGTACATGATGTTAACTGGGGGTTTCCAAACAAGTGGAAGCAGAGATCAACAGATGGGAATACATTAAGCTGAGAAGCTTCTGCACCTCAAAAGAAATAGTGCCCAGGATACAAGAGTCAACCACCAAGTGGAAGAAACTATTCACCCAACACCCATCAGATAAGGGGCTAATATCCAAAATATACAGGACACTGACAGAACTTTAAAAGAAAAAAAACCATCTAATCCCATCAAAAAATGGGGAGAAGAAATGAACAGACGCTTTAATAAAAAAGATATACAAAATGGGCCCGGAGAGATAGCACAGCAGCGTTTGCCTTGCAAGCAGCTGATCCAGGACCAAAGGTGGTTGGTTCGAATCCCGGTGTCCCATATGGTCCCCCGTGCCTGCCAGGAGCTATTTCTGAGCAGACAGCCAGGAGTAACCCCTGAGCACCGCAGGGTGTGGCCCAAAAAACCAAGGGAAAAAAAAAAAAAAAAGAAATACAAATGGCCAAAAGGCACATGAAAAAATGCTCCTCACTAATCATCAGGGAGATGCAAATCAAAACAACAATGAGATACCATCTCACACCACAGAGATTGGCATACATCACAAAGAATGAGAACAATCAGTGCTGGCAGGGATGTGGAGAGAAAGGAACTCTTATCCATTGCTGGTGGGAATGCCGCCTATTCCAACCTCTATGGAAAGTGATATGGAGATTCCTCCAAAATCTGGAAATTGAGCTCCCATTCGACCCAGCTATTCCACTCCTAGGGATATCCCCTAAGAACACAAGAATACAATACAAAAACCCCTTCCTCACACCTATATTTATTGCAGCACTATTCACAATAGCCAGGCTCTGGAAACAACCAAGATGCCCTTCAACAGATGAATGGCTAAAGAAACTGTGGTATATACACACAATGGAATATTATGCACCCGTCAGGAGAGATGAAGTCATGAAATTTTCCTATACATGGGTGTACATGGAATCTATCATGCTGAGTGAAATAAGTCAGAGGAAGAGAGAGAGATGCAGAATAGTCTCACTCATCTATGGGTTTTAAGAAAAATAAAAGTCAATTTTGCAACAATCCTCAGAGACAATGAAAGGAGGGCTGCAACTTACAGCTCACTTCATGAAGCTAACCACAAAGAATGGTGATTGCAGCTATAGAAATAACTACAGAGAGAACTACCATAATCATGTGAATGAATGAGAAAACTGGAAAGTCTGTCTGGAGTACAGGTGGGGCTGGGGTGGGATGGAGGGAGATTTGGGACATTGGTGGTGGGAATGTTGCACTGATGACGGGGGTGTTCTTTACATGACTGAAACCTAATCACAATCATATATGTAATCAAGATGTTTAAATAAAAAAAAATAAAAACCTTAAAAAAAAAAGGGCTCCCATTGCAAGAACTCTATCCAAGACCTCCCTGCGTGGAGCCCACACCTCACGAGGAAATCTCAAAAGACAATAGAGTATAGACCTATATAACACTACCTCTTATACTGTTTCTTTTTTTTTTTTTTTTGTGGTTTTTGGGTCACACTCAGCAGTGCTCAGGGGTTATTCCTGGCTCCAGGCTCAGAAATTGCTCCTGGCAGGCACGGGACCATATGGGACACCAGGATTCGAACCGATGACCTCCTGCATGAAAGGCAAATGCCTTACCTCCATGCTATCTCTCCAGCCCCTGTTTCTCTCCAGATGTAATCTCCTGTATCACTTTCTCCCTTTTTCTTTGTTCTTTTTTCCTTTTTTTCCCCCCTTGTTCGTTTTTTTTTGTTTGTTTGTTTTTTGTTTTGTTTTGTTCTACTTTTTGTTTTTTGATTTGATTTGTCTTGTGCTTTTTTTGGGTCACAGCTGGCGGCGCTCGGAGGATGCTCCTGGCTCTGTGCTCAGAAGTTGCGCCTGGTGGGCATAAAGGACCATGTGGGATGCCGGGATGTGAGCCACCGTCCTTCTGCAGGAAGGACAGACGCCTTGCCTCCATGCTATCCCTCCCGGCCCCACTTTATTCCTTTAATTATGTCTTTTATTTAATCCTTTTTTTTTTCTTTTAAGAAACTCTTTTCTTTAGATATGTCTGAGCATATATATTTTTAGTTTTTGTCATGGATCTGTTTTCTTCTCTTTTCACCCCCAAATCCACCAGCAATATAATGTAGCACCACTTCTTCCTGCAAAAGCATATTAAAAATAGGGGAAATTTTACATGTAAAAACAAGCTCTTATCTACTAGGGATAGGAATTTATACTTTTTTACAACACAGGGACATCTCCCACCCTGAATGTATGTCATAGGAAACCAACCTAGACTCCAGGGAAATAGGCACTGACCGTCCAGCCTTGACTCCTGGATCCCATACATAGAAACAACAGAGTTCTCCACAACAGCTCCAGGAACCAAGTCCCCTCCAGGGCATTCATAATACTGCTCTGACACCAACGTAAGCCAGTTCTAAATTGATAACCTGACAAAGAGGAAATGGGAACAACTAGATCTAAGAGCACGTTATCCTTCCTCACCAGGCAACAAGAAGACAAAATCAGAAGACATGTCACCCTTTGATCTGTGCAAAAACCAAGATTGCTATATATAGATGACTGGTTGTTACAACCAGGACTAGACAGTACGCATCCCGGGACCAACAACAACAACAACAACAACAACAACAAAAAGCTCTAACCTAGCTTTTGGTCTACAATCTGTTCAACAAACAAGATCTCCAATCCCAGGGGTTTGACTGAGACAACAGCAAGTGAACAGGTCTTCCTGAAACATAACGAAAGACTCTGCTTTGGCTCCTTAGATTCATATTTAAAGGAAGGATACATAGATTAAAGGATAAAAAAAAGCTAAAAAACTTTACAGACTCCAAATTAGCCTTAAAGAAAAACAGAAAGTTTACTTAAAAGCAAGCACACTCAATAAACACATCAAACTCCTACAAAAAGATGATTTTGTAGAATGTTTTATTTTGCTCTGACTATGCAGATGAAGGCAGAAAAACATTGGATTCAAATTTTTGATCCATTTTACAACTCTGTGTCTCTTAACTGGTGCATTTAATCCATTCAGTTGAGATAATTTTCATGAGATAAACTTAAAAAAATAACATGAAATGGAGGAGGTTACCACAGATACTACAGAAATTCAAAGGGTAATAAGAAATTATTTTGAGAAACTCTGCCACAAAACAAGATAACCTGGACGAAATGGATAAATTCTTGGATTTCTATAACCAAGCAAGGTTGAATCCAGATGATCTGGAATATATGATCAGTATTGGGGAAATTGAAATGGTAATCAAAAGGTTTCCCAAAAACAAAAGCCCAGGCCCAGATGAATTTACTAGTGATTTCTTTCAAATCTTTAAGGAGAACCTACTGTCGATCCTTTTCAGGCTCTTCAAGGAAATTGAAGAAACAGAAACACTACCAAATAGTTCTTATGAAGCTAACATCACTTCAATACCAAAAGCAGAGAAACCACAAAAAAGAGAACTACAGGCCAATATCTTTATGAAAATAGATGCAAGATCCTCAAAAAAAATTCTAACAAAGAGGACCCAATGGTCCATCAAGGAGGTCATACACCATGACAAATTAGAATTCATTACAGAGATGCAAGAATGGTTAAACATACCCAAGTCAATCAACACAATATAACATATCAAAAGAAAAAGTAAAAGTCATATGATCAGATCATATGACTACCAAAAAGTCATATGAGCTGAAGAGGTAGGCGACTGAACTGAACTGTAGTCCACTGAACTATTTAACCCACAATATTCTGTGCTTTGTATGAGACCAACAGTAGTGATGATGATCTGTGAAATCAGTGATAATGACAATGTCTATTCTGATACCCTCATATCAGATACAACTGAAGCTCTACTTGGACATAAAGATGATGAGGAGGAAGAATCCAGTTTTGAAGGATTTTAACCTTTGTGATTTAGCTTGATTACCTGTTAAGCTATGGTTTTCTACACTTTATTTAAAGTTTTAAAGTTATTGTTGCTAGTTTACAGTTTTTCTTTAGCAATAAGTATTAAAAAACATTTAGCCTACTGATTCCTCAATTATTGTAATTGTTTTGGTATATATTTTCATTTTTGAAATTTACCAATGGCTGCTTTATTTCCCACCTTGGCTTATACTCAAGTCACTGTTTTCCCAGTTTTCAAGGTAAAATTAGGGGGATTGGCTTATACTCGGGTCAGCTTATACTTGAGTATATGTGGTATATTTAGAAAATCCTAACGATTATTAAAAATCTTCTAGAAACAATATATTTGTACAACAAATTGGCAGGCTACAAAATTAACACACAAAACCCATGGCCTTTTTATATACAAATAAAGATACAAAAGAAATAGACACTAAAAAACATGATCCCATTCACTACTGTGTCACAGAAAATATAGTACCTTGAAGTCAACTTAATTAAAGAGGTAAATGACCTATACAAAGAAAACTACAGTATATTGATTCAAGAAATAAAGTGGATATAATGAAATGGAAACATATATTCTGCTCATGGATTGTAAGGATTAAGGGCATCTTTTAGGACTAGAGAGAGAGAGAAAAAAAAAACCTGTCTTGAATGTAGCTGCAGCTATAATAATGATTTGAACCATGACATTGCATACGGTCTCATAAGAACTGCCTGGTATGACCTCTAAGGCACAGAATAAAGTGTAGTTCTGAACACTGCTAGCTGCCCCTGAAAAAGAGTACCTAAGCTTAATTTGCCAGAGGCTTTCTTTTATGATAGATATTTTAAGAGCTTTCATGCCACACGCTATATTTTCTTATGATAATAAAATGCCCTTTTTGACTAACCCACTGCTGATTAAGACTCAAACTCATAGGTGGGGCTACTGTCAAGTGCTCTTTCTGACACTGTCTTCCAAATCTAGATGTGATCCTGCATTGTTCACCATGTACTTCTGACCTTAGCAATCACTGGATTTGGTAGGGGACCAGGCTTTTCTGTTTAAGCATGCTCTGCATGTATTCCTTTTAGATATCTCACTTCATATACTCAGATATTGTAAATAAGTAACACTGATAACTAAAACCCACCTGTGCCAGGACATGTTCTATGACCTATGTGTATAGATTATTAAATTCAATCAACAAATGACATAAAAGCAGTACCATTTTTAACATCACTTTTCAGATGAAGAAACCAAGGTGAAGGAATTTGTCCTCATACAGCTAAGAATAGCAGAACTGAGATTTCTGTTTTTGTTTTTGTTTTTTTGGGCCACACCCGGTTACTCCTGGCTATGCACTCAGAAGTAGCTCCTGGCTTGGGGGATCATATGGGACGCTGGGGGATTGAACCACGGTCCGTCCTAGGCTAGACACCTTACCTCTAGCGCCACCGCGCCAGCCCCAGAACTGAGATTTTCAACCAGGCAGTCTGACTGCTAAGAGTGTGTGATGCTTCCCTTTTCCAGTTGTACTCTATTTCAGGTACATTTTATTTTTTTCAGAGTTTTGTTTTGCTTTCAGCTTTTGGGACACATACAGTAAGTAAGCCAGGGCTTACTCCTGGCTCTATGCTCAAGCATCATTCCTGACTATGTTCTTGGGAACATATATGGTGCAAGGAATTAAATCAAGGTCAGACACATTAAAGGCAAGAGCCTCACCCTGTACTATCTCACTGGCCCCTTCATGGTTTTGGAAATCCCTATAGGCGGTTCATGAGCAGAGAGAGGAAGAAAAGAAAAGAGAGGAAGATAAAAAATCCTCTGGTCAGTCCCTTCCTTTCCCCAACTCTCTTATCTCTTTCTCCTTTTTTTCCCCTCTTTCCCCTACTGCTTTCTCTCACATACATTCCCTATGTTCCCAAAATACATGCTCACTTTCTATACCTATAAAACATACATTGTCTTCTCTACATAGAAAAATCCCTACTCATTCACCAAATGTGAAGCTATTTCATACAACTTCTCCTTTATATCCTACACAATATAAATTGTCACTACATATTCAGTTCGAACTTAATTTCTATAACAAGATACACACTTATCAGTTTGGGGCCAGATATATCACTTTTACAAAGCTGTCCATTCCTTAAAGACAAGAATTAGATCTCATCTGCATTTATGGTTAGTTCTGTTCTTAAATACTTTAATGGGAAAATAGTAGGCATTTAATGTCTGTTAAGTTAAATTGAAAATAATTATTGGGGCCGGGCGGTGGCGCTGGAGGTAAGGTGCCTGCCTTGCCTGCGCTAGCCTAGGACGGACCGCGGTTCGATCCCCCGGCGTCCCATATGGTCCCCCAAGCCAGGAGCGACTTCTGAGCGCATATCCAGGAGTAACCCCTGAGCGTCACCGGGTGTGGCCCAAAAAAAAAAAAAAAAAAGAAAATAATTATTGTAGAACACAGTAGATTAATTGTAATTTCATAACTGTTGTCTGAAGGAATGAGTACTGACAAATGCATATTTCATGATATGGATGATTTCAAATAAGTGTGTGCACAAAGAACGCAAGTTAAAGTTGATCACATTTGTTTCCACAAATGTCAGTAAATAAAAGACTTGGGACTATTTTAAGAAGTCAAGTTGTCAGGTCATAGCAATAGTACAATGGTTAGGAAGCTTGCTGACCTAGCCTGCTAATGCAGTTGACCCAGCCAGGTTCAATCCCAGGTATCCAACATTCCTCCACCCCACCCCACCCCGGCAGTCAGGAGTGATCTTTGGTCACAGAGACAGGAGTTAGCCTTGAGAGCTTCCAATTATGGTCAGAAATAAAAAACAACAGACAAAAGAAAGCGATTTAAGTTGTGTAGCAGGCAAAAGTCAAATACACAGGGGCCAGAAGTGATAGTATGGCATTTGCCTTGTATGCAGCTAACCCTGATTTGTTCCTGGCTTCCCAGATGGTCCCCTGAGCAGTACCAAGAGTAATTCCTGGGGGCAAAGCCAGGAGTTATCACTAAGAATTACTGGGTGTACCCACCAAACAAAGCAAAAAATTGCTGCTTCCACTTGTTTGGACAGTAGTGTTTCCTCCTTGAAGATACCGTTAGTCTAAATGTCATTCTATATACCCTAGAGTTTCAAGTCTAATATCAAGGTCTTTAACACATTCTGTTTTTTGTTTGTTTTTTGGGCCACACCCAGTAACGCTCAGGTGTTACTCCTGGCTATTAACTCAGAAATCATTCCTGGCTTGGGGGACCATATGGGATGCCGGGGAATTAAACTGCAGTGTTCTAGGCTAGTGCAGGCAAGGCAGATGCCTACTGCTTGTGCCACTGGAGTGTTATATAACAAGTTATATATATATAATTTATATATAAATATGTGTATATATGTATATATAAATGTATGTGTGAAATATATATAAGTATATATATATTTCAGGAGTATTTATAACAAGTGTTATACTTGTTTGAAGAATGTCATGGATATCCTTAGAGAGATTGCATTAAATCTGTACAATGCTTTGGGGAGTATTGCCATTTTAATTACGTTAATCCTCCCAATCCATGAGCAGGGTATATGCCTCCTTTTCCTTGTGTTCTCTTTTAGTTCTTAAAGCAATATTTTATAGTTTTCTTTGTATAGGTCCTTCACTTCTTTTTGCTTATTTATTTGTTTGTTTTTGGGTCATACTTGGTGGTGCTCAGGGGTTACTCCTGGCTCTGCACTCAGAAATTGCTCCTGGCAGACACCATATAGGATGCCAGATTCGAACCACCATCTGTTCTGAATTGGCTGCATACAAGGCAAATGCCCTACCTCTGTGCTATCTCTCTGGCCCCTATTTCTTTAGTAAAGTTGACTCTAAGGTATTTGAATTTCTGTGGTGCTATTGTAAAGGGGTTGTTTCTATAATGTTTATTTCTTCTTTATCATTATTTGTGTTTAAGAAGGCCATTGATATTTGTGCATTAATTTTGTAGCCTTCTATATGAATCCACTGTTTCTAGTAATTTTTTGGTAGAGTCTTTAGAATTTTCTAATTATAACATCAGATCTGTACAGAAACCAGGATCTCTAACTACAGAAACCTGACATCAACAACTGTGATTGTGAAGAGCTTTTCCTGGGACCACAGAGAAACTTTGAGGTTAGACAACTTAGTATGCCTGGAGCCTGGAGTTGGTCTTATGACAGGATACTTTATGGGTGAGGTCTCCCTATTTTTTAGGCCAAATGTTTTTACTTTTTATTTTCCTCATATTTTGCTGAGCCTATGCAAACAACTGCCACAAATATACACACCTTTTTTATTGTATTTTTTTATCTCTTATCTTAAAGAAAAAAAGCTTACTAAACCTTCTGCTATTGTATTAATGACTTTATTGGAATACAATAATTTTCACAAACATACTTGCCACTGAACTTCTATGATGCATTTTATTTAAATAAAAAAAATAAAAAACCTTCTTCCCTGGATATTTCTATAAACAGGCATCCATGGAGCGTAGGTTTCTTTTGTTTTTCTTTATTTCCTGTGAAAACTACCAACTACCTTACATGTATGTGTTTCTCACCATTGTAAATAAACCTGTCTTCCTACTGGATTCTTTTTTGTGTATACTTGTTTGACCAATTAACTACTTTTGCAGTTTGATTGCTGTGTTATTTCTTCTAATTTGTTTTATTTTAAAAGGGAAAAATTAAAAAAGCTGGAATCCCCCCCCCAAAAAAAAACTTTTTCTAAGTATAGTATCATGTTATCTGCAATGAGAGCTTCACTTCTTCCTTTCCTAGTTGGATGCATGCCCTGATATCTTTTTCTTGCCTAACTGCTATGGCAAATACTTCCAGTACTATATTGAATAGGAGTGGCGAGAGGAGAGTCTTGCCTTGTACCAAATCTTAAGGGAGATGCTTTCAGTTTTTTCTTCATTGAGTATATTTGTCATGGGCTTATGATAAATGGCCTTGACAAATGTGATTAC
This sequence comes from Suncus etruscus, assembly GCF_024139225.1. Classification (NCBI taxonomy): domain Eukaryota; kingdom Metazoa; phylum Chordata; class Mammalia; order Eulipotyphla; family Soricidae; genus Suncus; species Suncus etruscus. Next base: position 147,481,654 of record NC_064850.1, read on the forward strand.
ATTAAACTGAGAAGCTTCTGAATTTCAAAGGAAACAGTGACTAGGGTTAAAGGTCACCCATGGAATGGAAGAAACTATTCATCCAATACCCATCAGATTAGGGACATATTATCTAAGATATAAAAACTACTGACAGAATTTAACAAGAAAAAATGTAACCCATCAAAAAGTGGGGAGAAGTAATGAACATACATATCCTCAAAGAAGAAATGCAGATGGCCAAAAGGCACATGAAAAAATCCTCCACATCATTAATCAGCAGGGAGATGCAAATCAAAACAACTATCAGATGTGTATGTGGGGAGAAAGGAACTCTCATTCAATGTCAGTGAGAATGCTGTCTAGTCCAGCCTTCTGGAAAACAATATGGATATTCCTAAAAAAACTGGACTTTCAGCTCCCATATGATCTAGAAATACCACTTCTAGAGATATATCCTGGGACCACAAAAAAAAACAAAACATTAATGTTCTCTGTAGTTCTATGTTCATAGCAGCGCTATTTATAATAAGCCAAGATCTGAAAACAACCCAGATGCCTGAAAACTGGTGAATGGCTAAAGAAACTATGGTACATCTATATAATGTAATATTATGCAGCTGTTAGAAAAAAAAAGAAAAGAAAAAAAGAAAGCCATGAATTTGTTTATTCATGGATGAATATGGAGATTATTATGTTGAGTAAAATAAGTCAGAGAGAGAGAGAGAGAGAGAGAGAGAGAGAGAAAGAGAGAATCACAGAATAGTCTCACTAATATGTGGGATTTAAGAAAAATAAAAGACAGTATAATAATTATACCCAGAGACAATAGATAATAGAAATGAGGGCCAGAAGAATCAGCCCATGATATGAAGCTTATCACATAGTGATAAGTACTATTAGAGAAATAACTTCACTAACAACTCCCATGACAATGGTAGAGAAATACAATGCCTTCCTCAAAGAGAAGCAGGAGATGAGGGAGGAGGGAAATGGACAACAATGGTGGTGGGAAAGGGGTGTGTGTATGCATTTTATGGCTAAAACCCAATTACAAACATGTTTGTAACCATGGTGCTTAAATAAAGAAATTATATGTAGGGGAGTCTCTAGCAGCATGGGGTTCGGCAGGCCTCGGGGGCGGTGCGGGACTTGGGTGACCCCAGCACTCCTCTACCGCCTTGCTCCAGATCTCCAGGGCTTTCCCGGGCCACATGCCTGGGTAAGCCAGTGAGGTGGGTCCTTTGGCGGAGCTTGAAGGTACCCTAGGCTTTCCCCCATTCCCCACTTGACTCCATAGGGAGGGGCTGGGCGGGGCCCTGAACTTCCGGCCTCTCAGGTTCTTGAAGCAGTCACTGATAATCTCTTACCAGTCTATATTTTCAAGATTCATTATTAGTACTCACTATCATTGAATTATGTTTTTATGTATGAAGAATGTGCATTTTGTACTCTGCCCTTTCGCACACACCTACAAAAATCATTTTTCTCTTTAACTATCTCATCCCCATCATCATTACTCCACATTTACCCTTTTTAACTTGAGTACTGTAGAGTTCTAAGTCACAGACCAAGTGGTACCCTGGATTTAACACCCCCCCAACTATTCCAAAAGGTATAAAAAGGACACGTATGTCTTTTCAGCATTTTATGTGTGTTTTCTTTGAAGGCTATAACTCTTGCTGAATATTTTCTTATACAGTGATGATTCCCCCCCCCCTTTTTTTTATCTTTTCTTCTCTTTGTGAACTGTTCAATAGGGAATTTGGTGACAGAGTCCCTCAATTTAATGCTTATGTTTGAACCAAGTCATGGGTATTGTTGGATGTGTTCTTACGCCCCCATATACTCTGATATGCCACGTGGCTTTATTTCTTGTTTGCATAGTCACATTAAAATGGGAAAATACTATACATACAAATAAGTTCTTATGTAATAGAGATGGGAACACACAAATCTTGTAGTGCAATGGAACCTTACACCCTGAACATTGACATAAAGACCTGGCACAGGCCTCAGAAGAATGTGCATTCTCCATCCACCCCTGATCTAGGGAAGACATCTATAAAACATCCAAGGTTGTCTATAACATCACCTGGATGCAATCCTCTACCAGGGAAGACCCTACTGCTGCTCTGACATCAACCTACTCAAAAGAGACTTCCCTTAACACTGAGAAGACTTAACAACAACAACAATGACCTGCTTATGGGACAGGTCTTTCTGTATTGCCCTTAATTGTGAGGTGAAACTAGAGGATACTCCACACCAGCCTAACTTCAATGTAGGATGTGCAGATTCCAGGATCTTTAATACAGAAACCTGATGCCAACAATAGAGACTGCGTGAAAAATAAAACTGTATTGGCACTACAGACAATAATTTGGATTGAATAAACTAGTTTGCCTGGAGCCTAGAATTGGTCTTATGCCAGGAAACTTCAGGGGTAGGGTCTCCTTGTATTTAGACCAAGACTTTTCCTTTCCATGTCCCCCATATTTTGGTGGGCCTATGCAAACAATATTTGCCACCGTTTTTACTGTGTTCTTTTGACTCTAACCCTTAAAAAAAACCTTAAACTTTTGATGTTAACTTAAACTAATATGCATGTGCATGAAAATATAAAAAAATACTATGCCTTCAATGTTTAAGGAGTCACATAAATCTCATGGCTTTAGATTGCTTTGTGTACTGCTAAGAAATGTTATAATGTACTACAATCATGGGACTTGTGGACAAAGTAATTGTACATGGGTTCTGCCTTATTTTTCTTAATGTACTTTGACTGTAAGTTCAATATTTAGGCATCAGCAAGGGGATTTCTTTTGAGAACTCTGTTTATGGGAGATTGTCCTTCCACTGTAACTTTACCTTCTCTTCTTTGCATCATTGTTCTCATAATTAAAAATAAAAAAATTTAAAAAAAGTGATTATATGTAATAAAATTATATATATTATATATAAATATATATAAGGGAAAAATGTTGAATGAATAGAAGACATAGCTGTTTCCTTACCATTCAGGAGACAGCTATCTCACCAGAGGCCGTAGGCACCTGGGTTATTTAATCAGAGATGGTCTATAAAAAGAAATCTGCCAGTGGTTCCTAATTTCAAACATTTCTTATTTTGATGAATGACATGGTAGGACATGTTAATTGGCATGCTCTTTTCAGGGAATTGGTTTAGGTCATTTCACACTTGACTCAGAAGCTCTGCTTGCTCAGTGTTTTCCATGCACAGGGATGTTTTCAATAGTTCAGAGAACAAATATGACACCAAGCCTGTGCTACTTGAATAAACAACTGAGTGGCCTCTAGCCAAAAATGTTGTTCATTTCTCTATAAACTTAGCATCAAGACAGTATTTTGCAGCTCCTAGGGCTCCTTACCTGCCCTGCTTTCCAGTACTACCCAACTTGGCTAACCTGAGGAGTCTCTCTCTCTGTCTGTCTGTCTCCATGTTTGTCTCTCTCCCTCTCTCCATATTTCTCTCTCTCTTAGGTCTTTTGTTCCCTCCCTCCTATCCTTCTTCTCATATGAAATTCCAAACTGACCAGCTAATTTGTAGACTAGTCCACACCCTGGAATTATTGTCACCAAGATTCTAATATCTTCTTGAATATTTAGAGCACTCCTTTTTCTGATCGCTTTCACATTATAGCTATAAAATATGAGTTTTTATTGTAAATACACTATTTCCTGAATAATATTTGTAACATATGGGTAGAAACATACTTTATTATTCCAAGCAAGTTTCTTTTTAGATACAGTGAATGCTATTTGGCAGGATAAAATACAGCCAGACAAAATGGCTTACAGATAAGGTACAGTCAGATAAAATAGTTTCATTTTAGCCTGGGTGGTAGCTCAGCAGCAGAGTACTTGCCTCATAAGTATGAGGCCCTGAGGGTTTGATCTACAGCAACACACACACGCACACACACACACACACACACACACACTCACACACACACACACACACACACACCAGGCTTTTCTCTAAAGCATAAGATATGGTTTTTATGAGGCTGTGAGAACTATCCTCCTCCACTGCACCCCATCTCACTGAGCACAAAATTGGAAACACCAGGGGTCTTTGATGTCATACATGTATGAGATCTCTTGTACACTGACAGCATAGAGGGCATGCTACCAGGGTGAGCCCTGAAAACAAGTCTATGACCCTTGGATCTGCAGCAGTCACAAAAGGAGGGAAGGAAGGAAAAGACATTTCTCTATTTTTTTCTCTCAGTAATAAATGACCTATTGTATGTTACAGGAACAATAGTTAGCATATCATGGAAGTTATCAAAGGTAAATAGCTTCTGAAGTAAACCAACTTTAGTTTCTTCACCACATGTGATTTTCCCTACTGTGTAGACAAATACCTGTGGAGGATTGGCCAGAGTTACTGTGGTGTTGCCTCAGTAACTAAGGCCATGAAGATCAACTTCTGATTTAAGAGCCACAGCATGGTTCTCCTTGGTGTCTCTTGCATTGGTTACCTGATTGTGATGAGTGACATATATGCCTGTCATTAGCACTTTGTGGGGAGCCTTTGGATTATCTAGTAACATTCAGAATGACAGGTGTAATGAACAGCTGCTGTCTATGTCATTTATTAGTTCTTAGGGACTCCCATGACTTGAGACGCTGATTGGAAATTTGGAAGCAAATCCTGAGGGCTACAGGGCCAAAGGCCATACTTGCCTTTTTAAAGACATAGATGAAGATTTAACTTGGGGATGGAGAGAAGACAGTATGTTTTCAAGCAAATTTCTATAGTTTACCTTCCTCTGTTCAGAATGGTTACCCCTGATTGTAGTTGGTCTTTAAATAATACTGGTGGAGAGGACCATATGTAGTGTTGATAGTTGAAACTGGGTTGGACATGAGCAAGGGGTTTGAAGCAATTGGATGAGTTTAAAAATGAATTTTTGAATACAAGGACCAGAAAACCACTCAAAGATATTAAATCAACTGTGGAAGATTAAAAAGTCCAAGAATTTATCCATTACTTTCAGGTTCACATGTTTGTGGCATAGAGTTTCTCAAAATACTCTCTGATTACCCTTTGAATCTCTGCAATATCTGTAAAGATATCCTCCTTTTCATTTCTAATCTAATTTATTAAGTTTCTCTCTTTCCTTTTCTTTGTGAGTTTTGCTAGAGGTTAATCAATCTTATTTATTTTTTTTTCAAAGAACTAACTTTTGCTTTTGTTGATCCTGTTTTTTGGATTTCCACTTCATTGATTTCTGCTCTAATCTTTGTTATTTACTTCTGCCTACCTATTTTGGTTCCTTTGTTAATTATTTTCTAATTTTATAAGCTGTGTCATTAAGCTATTTATGTAGGCCCCTCCTTTCTGATGTGTGCTTGCAAAGCTATACATTTTTCTCTTAGTACTGCTTTTGCTTTTGTCCCATAAATTCTGATAATTTGTGTGTTCATTGTCATTTGTTTTCAGGAGTGTTTTGATTTTCTCCTTGATTTCATTTCTGACCCACTGATTGTTCAGTAGTGAGATGTTTAATTTCAAAATGTTAAAGTTTTTCTTCTGCTTCCCTTTTTAGTTCACATCTCATTTCAGAGCCTTGTGATCAAGAAGGTAGTCTGCAAAATTTCTATCCTCTTGACCTTATGGAGATATATTTTATGGGCCAGCATGTGGTTTATCCTGGAGAATGACCCGGGTGCATTGGAGAACAATGTGTATTTGGTTTTCTGGGGATGGAGTGCCATCTATATATACTAGTCCACTTGCTTCCATTTCTCTTTTTCAGAGCTAGTATATTTTTGATGGGCTTCAGTCTGGTTGATTTATCAAGGGGTGACAGGGGAATTTTGAGGTCTCCCAAATTATTGTGTTGCTATTTATATCTTCTTTCAGATTTGTCAACAATCGTATTAAATATTTTTGCTGGTCCCTCATTGGGTGTGTATATGTTTAGGAATGTGATTTCTTCCTGTTGTACATATCCCTTGATTAGTACAAGATGTCCATCTTTGTCCCATATAACTTTTCTGGGTCTAAAGTTTGTGTCATCCTATATTAATGTGGTCACTCCAACTTTTTTAAGGGAATTGTTTTCTTGGGATGATTTTCCTCAAGCCTTTGATTTTTGAGTCTATATTTGTTCTGATTATACATATGTGTTTCTTGTAGGCAGCAGAATGTTGGATTCAGTTTTTTGATCCATTTAGCCACTCTGTGTCTTTTAACAAGTTCATTTAGTTCATTGATGTTGAGAGAGATAACGGTTTTACTGCCATATTTGTGTATAAGTTTGGTGTGTCTGTTGGTCTGTCTTGTCTTAAAGTAAACCTTTTGCTTTTTCTTTTAAGGCTGGTTTTGAGTCCGTAAAGTTACTGAGCTGTTGTTTATCCATGAAACATGGTTAAACCAATATGTTTGTAGAAGATATGATATTATATTTAGGAACTCCCAAAGACTACCAAAAATCTTCTAGAAACAATATATTTGTACATCAAAGTGGCAGGCTACAAAATTAACACACAAAATCCATGGCCTTTTTAATATACAAATAATGATAGAAAAAATAGACACTAAAAAAAGCACAATCCCTGGAGCTGGAGTGATAACACAGCAGTAGGGTATTTTTCTTGCATTCTGCTGACCAAGAACAAACCCAAGTTTGATCCCCTGCACCTATATGACCCCCAGAGCCTACCAGGAGCTATTTCTGAGTGCAGAGCCAGTAGTAACCCCTGAGCACCGCTGGGCATGCCCCCTCACCAGTAAAACTGAAAGGAAAAAAGAAAAAGTACAATCCATTCAATACTATGACATAGAAAATAAAGTACCTTGTAGTCAACTTAACTAAAGAGGTAAAAGAGCTATACTAAGAAAACTATAAAACATTGATTCAAGAGGTACCAGAGATTTAGTGCAGCAGTAGGGCATTTCCCTTGCACGCGGCTGACCCAGAAGGGACCTGATTCAATCTCATATGGTTCTCCAAAGTGCAGGAGCAATTTCTGAGTGCATAGCTGGAAATAACTCCTGATCATCACTGGGTGTGACCCCAAAACTAAAACAAACAAATAAAAAAAAACATTATTCAAGAAATAAAAGCAGACATAATAAAATGGAAGCATATATCCTGCTCATGGATTGGAAAAATTAATATAATTAAAATGGCACTTTCCAAAGCATTGTACAGATTTAATGCATCCCTCTAAAGATATTCTCGACATTTTTTTAAAGAAGAGGATCTAACATTCCTGAAATTTACTTGGAACAATGAATGTCCACAAATAGTTAAAGAAATCCTTAGAGAAAAGAAGATGTGTGGCCTCACTTTCCCCAACTTTAAATTGTACTATAAAGCAATAATCATTAAAACAGTATAGTATTGAAGAAAGGCAGACCTTCCTATCAATGGAATAGACTTGACTATTTTGAGATTGACCCCCAGGTATACATCCAATTAATCATTGGTAAGGGGCAATAAATACAAAGTGTAATAAGGAAAGCCTCTTCAACAGTGCAGTGTTGGGAAAACTGGCCAGCTACATGCAAAAAAGTGAGCGCAGATCTCTCTTTAACACCACACACAAAGCTCAAATCCAAATGATATCCGACCTGAAACTATAAGGTACATAGAAGAAAATGTAGGTAAAACACCCCATGACATTGAGACTAATGGCATATTCATGTAGGAAATACCACTGTTCACCCAAATGAAAGCAAAAACAAACAAATGGGACAATTTTAAACTGAGAAGCTTCTGCACTTCAAAGGAAACAATGACTAGGATACAAAGGAATGAAACTATTCTCCCTATACTCATCTGATAAAGGGTTAATATCTAAGATATATAAGATACTTCCAGAACTTAAAATGAAAAATAATCTGACCCCATCAATAAATAGGGAGAAGAATGAAGACATTTTCTCAAAGAAGAAATACAGATGGCCAAAAGACACATCAAAAAATGCTCCTCATCACTAATTATCAGGAGATACAAATCAAAACAACAATGAGATATCATCTCACACCACAGAGAATGGAACACATCATAAAGAACAAGAACAACCAATGTTGGAATGGATGTAGGGATGCTGGTGGAAATGCCATCTAGTCCAGCCTAGAAACCAATATGAAGATTCCTCAAAAAAACTAGAAATTGAGCTTCCATATAATACAGCAATACCACTCCTATGTTTCTACCCTAGGAGTGCAAAAACACAATACATGAATTCCTTCTGCACTCATATGTTTATTGCAGCACTATTTACAATAGCCAGAAACCAGAAACACTTGCCCAACAACAGATGAATGGCTAAAGAATCTGTGGTTTATCCACACAATAGAATACAACACATCCATTAGGAAAAATAAAGTCAGAAAATTTGCTTATAACATGGATGGACATGGTGCTTATTATGCTGAGTGAAATGAGTCAGATGTGGAGGGACAAACATAGAATAACTTCACTCATCTGTGGAATATAATAAAAATAAAAGACCATGTGGGATGATATCAAGAGATAATAGAGATGAAGATTAGAAAGACCAGGCCATGGTAGGAAGTTTGTCACAAAGAGTGAAAAATTCAGTTAAAGTAGAGATGGGTCTACTGTGAAAGTGATAGTTGGAACTGAACATTCTAGACAAGAAAGAGGTGCTGAACAGGGCCTGAGATATAGCATGGAGGTAAGGCATTTGCCTTTCATGCAGAAGGTCGGTGGTTGGAATCCCGGCATCCCATATGGTCCACTGGGCCTGCCAGGAGCAATTTCTGAGTGTAGAGCCAGGAGTAACCCCTGAGTGCTGCCGGGAGTGACCCAAAAACCAAAAAAAAAAAAAAAAGAGGTGCTGAACAGGGATAAAGTGATATGCATATGTTCAAACAAAAGTGTCAAATAAGAAACGAAAAAAAGTAAAAAAAAAAAAAAAAAGAAAAAGAAAGAAAGAAAAGAGACTGGCCAGAGTTATAGCACAGCATTAGGGCATTTGCCTCTTGCATATGACTGACCCTGGAGAGATACGGGTTTGATCCCCGGCATGCCATATGGTCCCCAGAGTCTACCAAGAGCGATTTCTGAGCAGAGCCAGGAGTAACTCCTGAGTGCCACTGGGTGTGGCCCAAAAACAAACAAACAAACACAAAAGAAAAGAAGGAGAGATAAGTAAAACATATGCTCCTGAGTCAGGTAGGGGAGGGTGGGTAGGAGGAAAAAGGGCATCAGGAAGATGAAAAAGAAAATGGGGATATTGGTGGTGGGAAATGCACACTAGTGAAGGTTGTTGTATATTGTATGACTGTAACTCAATCATGTACAACTTCAGCTCTGGGGGCAAAAAAAGCCTGTATTATGAACAATCTTGAAAAAATACTGGGTAAGAGCACCAGGCTCTGATTGCAGTACAAAATCTTTGTATAACTTGGAATTCTCCCCATCCCAATTTTTTTTTTTTTTTTTGGTTTTTGGGTCACATCCGGCAGCGTTCAGGGGTTACTCCTGGCTCTATACTCAGAAATTGCCCCTGGCAGGTACAGGGGACCATGTGGGGACCACGTGGGATGGCGCGATTCGAACCACCGTCCTGCATGTAAGGCAAATGCCTTACCTCCATGCTATCTCTCTGCCCCATCCCAATTTTCACTGTGAATAGCATGCTGTTGGCCTAAAGAGATGAATGTATATGCTTTATGTTGTATGTATTCCACATTGTGTTCTTATAATAAAGGGAGCTAGAGAAAGTAAAATGTTAAAAAATCATGAGGAAAATTATCATGGTAATATCCCATTTTTATCCACACCATCAGTTTGTGTTGTGTGTTCATAAAATTTCATGTAGTTCAAGCTTGTTACTCAAGGGTCCATTATTCATTGTGTACTTGTACTCAGGGTTATGCTCAAGAACCTGCAGCTGGGTAACAAAAAGATATAAATCCCTGTAAAGTAACCACCAACAACCTTCTTTCCTACTTGGACTATAGAGTCCTTGCTCATTAAAAAGCTCTTGCTAAAGTTTGCATACTCTATACTAGCATTTCAGAGTAAATTAGCACTTCATTTAATTATGGATGTGGGGAGGGGTACTAAGCAATGCTCAGGAGATCCAAGACCCACTCAATGCAATGCTTGCCTTGCAAAGATGATGCTAGTAAGATCATAGTTCAAACCTCAGCACTGCCCACAGGCCTGAGTAGAATCTCCGAGGTTATGCTGTTTGGGATCTCAACTGTCACAAATAGTTTGTGACTCCCTGCAAGATTTGCGATCAAAGCCATGTGAACACCACAGTTAAGTGTGTGTGACCTACAAGATCACAGAAACAATAATAATAAAAAGAAGTGAAGAAGAAAAAAAAATTGAATAAAATAAAGAGACCTCAATTCACATAAGAAACAGAGATAAACCTCTTCGGGTTTTATGTAATGATACATAATACTGTAAAGGAGTAAAGCTCTATTTACCTTCTTTTATGGGAGTCACACCCAGCAGTGCTGGGGAAGCCCAGAGTCAATCCTGGTCAATTATACTCAGTTGGTGATGTGGGTATAAGAATTTGGTGGTTAGGTATTACCAGGGCTAGACCTACTAGTTCTCAAGGATATGCTGCTAGGGATAAAACCTAGAATTTTGTACATGCTAGTTGTGTGTACCATTACTTGTGCCATACTCCTAGCTCTCTTCATTTTTTATGATTGTAGCCATGTACTTTCACTGTATGTAAATATTGTTTTAAATTCTAACATTTTATATGAAGAACTACTAATATAATTGAATCATTGTGTATTGTAGACCGTTCATTCTCTTATAGAAATTATTTAGTCCAGCATTCTTTCTTCTCAACTTAAAATAATTTATACAAACTTGAAGTGTATTTCATTGAGTCTTGCATATTCATCATGCTAAATATTTCACTAAGTCTAATTGATTTTGTGTACTATATATTATGAAAAGTTTTCTTAAAGGTAACATACCAGGTGAGACGAGGTTCTGGCCAGCCAGATACAGAGCAGTGTAATTTCACACTTTCTTTCTCCCAAACAGTGTGAGAACGAGGCTTAATGATAAATTCAGGAGCATGAAGAAGACCATCTTCATTCAACTTTCTACGAAATGCCCCTGTTTCTTCTAACTGAACAGAGATACATATTATAAAATGAATATATATCAAAATTTGAAATTAATGTAACCTATTTTATAAGCATGACAAATAGAAACCAAAGCTATTATTTTCCATTTGCATTCTTACATTTATATTTGTATGAAATTCCCTTTATACCCTTTAAAATCTATCATATATTTTAACTTTTAAGGTTTTTAAGAGTGGATTGGGCCAAACCCAGCAGTAGTCAGTGCTTACTCCTGGATCTATGCTCAAGGAACACTTCTGGAAGTGCTCAAGAGGCCATATACAGTACCTGGGATCAGTCACATGTAAAACAATTGCCTGAACCTCAATACTATTCCTCCAGCCACTAATTTCACATTCTAATCCTGAGAAATATACTTTATATATTTGAAGGTAATCTTTTAAGGTTCTGAAAAAGGTTAATTTTTATAGAAGTTTAATTTTTATAAAGTTTAAAACTGGTAAATTTGTCCCTTTTTATTTTTCCTATACATTTTGATGTTTTCTCTTTGTTTATTTTATTGTTTCTCTATAGAAATAAAAATTTCTTATTTTCAAACAGATCAATATATCAACAACCAAACCCCAACACACAATATAACATTCATTTCTATTTTTGCAAGTAAATATTTGCCTTACTGTTTTTTTCAGTGACAGATTTTCTGCCTTTTCTCGGATTGCAGCTTTTCTGGACTTCTTTTCAAAAGCTTCCTCCTGGTACAGTGAGGACCTGGACTGTTTGGACACTGTGGACTGTTTGCTTGTTCTGACTTCTTCACTAGAAAGAAGATTCCTCTGGGCTATATAAGCAGCAGCTTCTTTAATTCGTTCTTCTTCTGTATCTGTAATACCACTGACATGTACTTGGCTGAAATATATATATAGAAAAATATAGATATTGTAAGTGGCAATTATATGACTGCCTTCTAAGGTCAAATTAATATATTTCAAGGGGGCCAGAGAGATAGCATGGAGGTAGGGCATTTGCCTTGCATGCAGAAGGACAGTGGTTCGAATCCCGGCATCCCATATGGTCCCCCGAGCCTGCCAGAAATAAGCCCTGAGCACTACCATGTGTGACGCCAAATAACAACAACAACAACAACAAAATAATATATATGTTTATATATACATATATATGTCAAACAGTAAACCAAGAGCTAACTATTCATGAATAGAGGTAATTCACTACACTAACAACTAGCACGATAATGTTAAAGAATGGAAGAAGTAGAATGTCTGTCTTGAATACAGGCAGGGGTGGGGGAGGAGGGGGGGTATTGGTGGCGGGAATGTTGTTGCACTGGTGAAGGGGGTATTTTGTTATGACTACAAATCATGCTTGTAATCATGGTGCTTAAATAAAGATTTTATATATTAAAAGTAACAAAGAAAAGTAACAACAATAATATCTATCAAGGTTCTATTATAGTGCTTTTCCATAGTTTATTACATACTTTGTCTCATTTAATTCCAATAAAAAGCCAATGAGGGTAAGCAGTGTTCAAACTGTCTTAAGTGTAGTATAACAAGACTCAAAAAGTTAAAAAGCATCTTTAGTGGGGCCGGGCGGTGGCGCTGAAGGTAAGGTGCCTGCCTTGCCTGCGCTAGCCTTGGACAGACCACGGTTCGATCCCCCGGTGTCCCATATGGTCCCCCAAGCCAGGAGCAACTTCTGAGCACATAGCCAGGAGTAACCCCTGAGCATTACCGGGTGTGGCCCAAACCCTCCCCCCAAAACAAAACAAAACAAAACAAAAAAAAAAGCATCTTTAGTGTGCTTAAATAAGATTTAGATATAATTAAAGATTTCCTTCTGGAAGATATGATAAAGTGAAATCATTTCTGTGCCTGCATGTGGCTCTGCTAAATGATGATGCTCTCTAACCCGTAGCTATAGTGCATTGGCCATGTTGGCTGCATGTATACCTAATTTTTAAATTTTCATTATGCCTGTTGGATTTTTAGTTAGATTATGAAGGATATGGTGAGAATGTTGTCTAGTTCTTTCCTTGTGAAAAACATTTAAGTTTACCATATTTAAAAAAAAAAAAAAAACTAAGAAAAGGGGCCGGGGCCGGGCGGTGGCGCTGGAGGTAAGGTGCCTGCCTTGCCTGCGCTAACCTAGGACGGACCGCAGTTCGATCCCCCGGCTTCCCATATGGTCCCCCAAGAAGCCAGGAGCAACTTCTGAGCGCAGAGCCAGGAGTAACCCCTGAGCCTCACAGGGTGTGGCCCAAAAATCCAAAAAAAAAAAAAAAAAAAAAAGAAAAGGGGCCATCAAGATAGTAAAACAGATAAAGTACTTGGCTTGCATTCAGTCAAGGGTTTGATCCCTGGTACCCTATAGGATTTAATGAACACAGCCAAGGGTGATCCGTAAGTACATAGTCAGAAATAAGCCCTGAGCACAACCAGGTATGGCTGTGAAACCAAGCCAAACCAACAAATAAATAAAAAAATCAAAGAGTGGACCTCCCCTATGCCTGCTTGGCATCTATTCACAAAATGCAAAAACATTCATTTGAAAATATATGCGCACACGAGTTCAGTGCAGCACTTAACAAAGTTGCCATTTTGTGGAAACAACACAGATGCCCAACAACAGAAGATAATGAGGCTATAATGCAGTCACAGGGAATGATGAAATCATACAATTCGCTTCAACTTAAATGGAACTTGAGGATATTATGTTGAATGAAATCAGAATGGTAAGGACAAATACCAGATATACTCATTAATATGCAATATATAGAATAATATAGAGAAAGGTAAATAGTAAAAGATAGGCAAAACACTGGATCTAGATTACAGAAAAAATGCAAAGAAAGAGATGAAGGGAAGAAGCAAGATAAGTAACATATGGAAGTAACATAGGGGCAAGGGTCAGAGGCCTAGAGCCCCTCTACTATGGAGAAACAAAGCAGCTAAGAATGGGTATGCATATTTTTAACTAGGCAATCTTTATAGCCTAGATGAGAAGAAGAAATATTTTTATGTATCTGATTATATCAAGTCAGCAATATCATTCATAAGTGCTATACCCAAATATAGCTCTCAGTTATGGCAGACTTTGTGCTGCAATTAATCAGTATTGGTTAAAAAAAAATTCTGATTATTTTTAGCTACCTCTCATACTTTTGTTACCAGCACTATCAGATATTTCTGTGTATACTGTGTAGGTCTATATTGATAATGAAGATGCTCCTGGAAATAAATTTAATTATACTTTTTAAGGCAGAGATGAACTTTTTTTTTTTTTTTTTTTGTGGTTTTTGGGTCACACCCGGCAGTGCTCAGGGATTATTCCTGGCTCCAGGCTCAGAAATTGTTCCTGGCAGGCATGGGGGACCATATGGGACACCGGGATTCGAACTGATGACCTCCTGCATGAAAGGCAAACGCCTTACCTCCATGCTATCTCTCCGGCCCAGAGATGAACTTTTTTGTTTTTTGTTTTTCTTTCTATTTGGGGACATCCCCAGTGGTGCTCAAAGATTACTCCCAGTAAGGTGCCAGGGATGAGACATAGGCTAGCTCTGGCTTGCTAAACAAATGCTCTAACTCTTTAGGCTAGTCCCCCAGCAGTACTTGCTCTTTTTTTTTTTGTTTGTTTGTTTGTTTGTTTTTGTTTTTGGGTCACACGCGGCGGTGCTCAGGGGTTACTCCTGGCTGTCTGCTCAGAAATAGCTCCTGGCAGGCACGGGGGACCATATGGGACACCGGGATTCGAACCAACCACCTTTGGTCCTGGATCGGCTGCTTGCAAGGCAAATGCCGCTGTGCTATCTCTCCGGGCCCAGTACTTGCTCTTTTTAAAGAATAATTATTTCAGGTTTGGAGAGGTAAGTGAATGGGTTAGAGCATGTGCTTTGCATTCAGGAGGCCTGGATTCAATCACTAGCACCTCTTGGTTCCCTGTGCACTGCCAGGAGCAATACCCAATTCAGGAGTAGATCTCAAATCAAAAAAAAATAAGTGGAAGTACATATCACTAATAATTTCTATAAACTGGAAGGAAAAAGAAGGTTCTCATGTTTAATACACTGCTACAAATTTAGTTGTTGTTTACTTCTTTTTCTGTTTTGTTTTAGGGCCACAACTAGTGGTGCTTACTCCTGGCTCTTTGCTAAGGGATCACTTATGGAAGTGCTTAGAGACAATATGCAGGGATGCAGGGATGGAAGCTGAATTGACTACATGCGAGGTAAGTGCTTTAAACCCTGTACTATCTCTCCAGTCCTTTTGCTATAAATGAATCTAAAATTTCCCTGTTATTCTGACCATCTCTGCAAATATCAACTTAAAACCTTCTTGCTAAAAGGGTAAATAAACTTATAAGAGTATAATTAAAATAACTTTCATTAACCATGCATAAGAAATAGTATCTTCCAGAATTACATTATAGTTGCAGAATTCATGAATTTTGCACTTGCCAACCTAAAGTATTCTCATCTATGTGACTTCAAGTAATTCACTGAATCTTGATTCTTTGTCCAAGAATTGACTAATACCTCCCCAGGGCTATTTGGAGATTTAGCAAAATAGTTTACATAATGCACTGAGTTTTCAATAAATAGTAGGTACCCAATGAATGTTGACTTCTTTCCCATCCTCTTAGGTGGTTAATACTATCAATATCATTATGAATGGCTGTTATCAGCATAGTAGTAGAAGTGGTTAAAAAAAAAAAAGAGAAAGGTAAAAATTACTCTATAGAAAGATTAAGGAAAACTTAAAACAAAAGTAGGACAAATTTTTATTCACATTTTCTTTTATTTAGTTTATTTCATAACTAATCATTTCTAGAGACTGGTATGCAAAGACAAAATAATTAATTTGATTGAGCAAGGTGAGAGTGAGAAAGTGAGAGTGACACTTCCTTTCCTGAAACACAGGTGGAGAGGTCAAGAACAAGTTGATGTGGTTTTAAATACTTAAAAAAAAAAAATCAAAGAGGGAGAGGCCAGAGCAATAGCACAGCAGGAAGGGCACTTAAATTGCATGCAACTGACTGGGCTTCTCATATAATCCCCTGAGCCCTGCCAGGAGTAATCCCTGAGCTCAGAGCGAGGAGTGAGTACCTTGGGTATGACCAACACTCCCACCCAAATAAAAGGGGGAAAATAAAATATTATACTGCCCCTGTCTTTTCATCACCTCTAAAGATCTGAATACATACAAAACTAACAGAGAGAGGATAAGTCTAGGTAAACATATAAGCATAGTTCCATAAAAGTTCATTTTTAAAATCAGATATAGAAGGAATATTAAATAAAAAGCTAAAACTAGAATATTTATCTTCCTTAAATTTCTTATGACTAACCTCTTAAATATTTTCAAAAGAAACTTAGAGAAGAATGGGAAGGAAAACACAAGGACATAAAAGTAGGTCACTGAAATTGACAACCACTATATGCATACTGAATTTTCTTGATAACTTCCCTGAGAGGATGATCTCATTTTGAATAATACCTTAGTAATGTGAATACTGTACTAAGAAATACTCCAAATGCTCCAAGAATATAAACAGAGAAGAATCAGAAAGTTATACTTTAACTTGTTGTCCAGAAAAATTTCCTTTTAAGATTCTTATAGATATTATCTTTAAAAATGTTTATATTGTCAACACAGGAAATCAGCATTAATTGTGACTTAGATGTTATTTTGTTTGAAGCTTACCTCAAAGTTAAATAGAAATCTACTTTACATTAAATAAATATAAGCATATATAAATATAAATATATATAATATATATAATATAATATATATAATATAATCATGTTTTTTGTCAAGTGGCTGTCTTACAGAGGAGCAAAAGACTTTTACAATAAACACATCTCCTTCACTACAAGGTTTCCAGATTTCTTGGACCTTTCTCAGTTCATCCATCCAAAATGTTCAGTAAAAGTCAAGCAAAGAATGCTTACATACCGTCCTGAGAAGATAGGAACCATGTAATCACTTGGAAGATTTTCCTTCTCATCTCCAGAGAGAAGGCTCTTCTTGGCTCTCTTTGTTTGGGGGCTCAGCTTGGATGAATAATCTAACATCATACTGGAATCTGTAAATCTGTAACAATAGAAAGTACACGTAAATATTCAAAATACTTATCAAAGGAAGCTTTGCCTTGGGGAACATTTCACAGAATCCTGGATAATCTCTAATGCTAAAATCATTGTTTAAGATTAATACTAAAGGGGAATGAGAAAAACCTCACATAGTGAGGTATGTATAATATAGACAGAAGAAAAAGAGGTCAATAAAAATTTCATAGTTTGTCAATTCTCTAAGTTTCAAGGGAAAACTGCAGAGCTTTTGTAACAGTTCCAAATACCCCACACTATTAACCCTAGAAGTTTAGGAATTTGATATGTAAATGGCTTTGTTACATTGTACACTAAAGTTCTTTTTTCAGGTAGGGAAAAAAACACACTCAGTGCTGCTCAGGATACCATAATGTGGTACCAGGAATTTACTAGGGTCGAAGCAGATCTAAAATAAGTGTCTTGCCTTCTATTTTCTCTTTATTCTGATACCTATACATTCAAATTCTTTCAGAGGACTTTTAAAAATGCAGGCAAGGGGGGTTTGACTCAATGTTGAAGTGCATGCTTTGATTTGTATAAAGGAGGCCCGAGTTTCATCACTGACACTATATGGTCTCCCTGAACATCGCCCTCGGAACAATCCCCTAAGCACCATTGCTGTATGCACAGGCTGCCAAAAACAAACAAACAAAAACAAAACAAAACAAAACAAAAACAACCAAAAGCAACATTTTTCTGGAAAGGGCTTTAAGATTACAATGTATGACAGGGTGCCAAGGTGATACTGATGAAAGGCCCTTATATTCAAATGTGAGATCTTTATGAAATGCAGATGGACTCTTCATTGTGGATCATTGGGCAGAGTGAGCAACATTTAATGTGTGTATTTTGTGTCAACAACCAGAGTCAAATGATTCAGAAAACTGCAGGTATGTGAAAAAGAAGCCTTTGGTTAGGTCTGCACAAAAATTGTTCAAAAAGCTGATGTACTTGGAGATGGTGTTTTAATAAACCAAAAAGCATTAGCAGAGAGGAAAACATGGAAGGAGATATTTAATATAGATGGAGAAAAATGATTAATAAAATTGAAAGTATAGTATAATATATAGTAATAGGAGCAATATTACAGAAGGTAGGACACTTGTATTGCAAACAGCCATCCTAAGTTCAATTTGTGGCATCCCAGATGGTTCCCTGAGCCCACCAGGAATGAGCTCAGAGCATATAGTCAATGATAAGCCCTGGCATTGTTTTATGTGGCACAAAAACAAAAACTAAAAGTATGATGTTGTTAATAATTGTTATTGGTTATTTATTACGTTATTTCTGGAAAATTTATTACATTATATCTGGAAAACTGTATGGGGATACTTTATCTTATAAATTTTCTGTTGTTTGGAAACAATTAAAATTGAGATCCAAAAGGCCCTTGGTCCAGAGAAAATATGAAGAGAAAGTGAAGTGCATAAATGGCATGGAAAGGCAAGCTGCCAATTGAAACAGTCAGTTCTTCCAAACTATCCAAAATAGGACCATTTCCCATTAAAAAGCAACTTGCATAAATGTAAAGCAGAAACAGATCAAATGTGCACACAAAACAAAACAGATTACACGTAATCATGCAGGTATGCCTGGACTATGCTTCCAAAAGTAGCACAGAACTGCAACGGTTTCTAGGATATGCAGGGTGTAGTGGCTCTGTGTCTGTCTGGTGGAAGAGGATGAGCCTTTGATACTTGCACTAGACTGAACTGTGAAGTCAAACTTCTGTTCCCCCTTCAACCTCCCTTCCGTGCAGGATGAGTATATGGCTCTTATCCCATGATTGGCATTAACACTAAAGGTTATAATCCTGAAATCATGCTGTGGATTGGTTACCAGTTGGAAGACTCAGTGAAATTTGTTCTTAGCTAGCTGTTCCAGGTAGCAGGGAAATGACCGCTATACCCTAGTAGGTTACAAAGTACAGGGTGTACTTACACAAGTCTAGGTATAAAGCAGTGTTTGTCTCTACTTTATTCCATTACTATTAAAGAGCAAAATTAACTGGCATTTAAGCATTTCCTTTGTTCTGTTTAGGGGCATTTCTTTTTTACTGTATTTTTGTTTGTTTATTTTTTGGCTTTGTTTTGTGGCTTCACTTTGATATTCATGTCTCCCATCCTATTCTCATGACTCATCTTTACAATTATTTAACGTTAAAAACAAGCTACAATCTGTGATACTTTTTGTTGTGGTGTTTCTTTTCATGTTATTTTTCCCTTTAGGATAAATGTAGTTTGCTTTTTTGGGCTTCGAAACACACACAGCTGTACTCAGACCTTACTCCTGGCTCTAGCTCAGGAATTATGGCTGGTGATATTCAGAGGAACCTAATGTGGTCTGGAAATTGAATTCAAGTTGACCAGCAAGAATCTTACCTACTCTATTATCTCTCTCCAGCCTCTAGGATACATCTTTAAAATGATACATTTCATACATACTGTGGTTATTCTATATTCGCAGGTAAATCAGTAACTGGTTTTAATACTTAAGATTTTTCAGGGTTAGAGAGATAATACAACAGGTAGGGCACTTGCCTTCCACATAGCCAACCTGAGTTTGATCCCAGGCATCCCATATGATCTGCAGAGCCTGCCAAGAGCAATTTCTGAGTGCAGAGCCAGAATAACCCCCAAGCATTGCTGGAGTGCCCCACCAAAAAAACCCCAAAGTAATATTTAAATAAATAAGATTTATAATAAGCTTCCATTTATATTTTACTTGAAGCAAAAGACTTCATAAGGAAGATAATAGTATTATATAGGATTATATCAAAAGTCAAATTATTTAGAAAATACAATTTCTTTATGCTATTAGAGCCAATGAAAGCAGTATGGCAGAATTAGGTGTTAAAATACTATGCCAAGAGATACTATGTTCGAACAAGGCCAGCTCCATAGACTCACTCTTCTTGAATGAGATGTAAAAACCGAGCCATAAAAGATTATGTTACACCAGCTCATGCAGCACAACGCTGGCCATCTCAGGGGAGAAAGTGGGCCAAGCCCCCACCCTGCCGAAGCCATGCTTATCAAGCCATGCTTATCGCCTTTGTCACCGAGAATCACTCTTCCCCTAATGGCCCTGCTTTATCACTGACCCTCTATGAAAATCTGCAGGGAAGCAGATCTGACCACACTACAGGTACACAGTGGTTGTAAGGCTGATATCACCAGGGCATTTTTTGTGTGTGTGGCAGTTGTAACCACTTTCCCACAAATGCAGTTGTCATGTTCAAACCGGGCCTTCTTCCAGGAGGCCCTGTAGCTGAATATATGTCCCTAAAATTTGTAGTATTGTTGCTTTGAATTTCTGGACAACTTGATTTTTTTGATATTGTCATTCCTAAAGGAATACCTCAATTTAATAGACTGGACATATAAGAAGAGTTTACTAAACTTTCTGCCATTGTATTAATTACTTATTGGTGATACAATTATTTTCACATATGAGCTTACTATTGTACTTTTTCTTTCTTTCATTCTGTTATACCCCCAGCTTTACATTTCCAGTCCTCACCCCTGCTAAGCAAAGAGATCTGATATCAGCCTTGAATCTCCTGGCCCCACCCTCACTCAGTAAAAGAATCTGCTTTGATAAATTTAATCATGATAAGGAAAAGACAAGTTGTGTATCTGGTCTGACTTTTTTTTTTACAAAAACAGGATTAGTCCACAGTACCAGACCTTAGAAAACAGGACACATCTATGATAAAGTATGCCTCTATCCTTAAGGTTTAGCAAGCCCACCTAACATTGTCCTTTTATTATTCCCTTTGACAGCTTTGGTCATCTGTACCAGATATAACCCCCTGCCTCGTTCAACAAAATTGGGACTGCTCTGAAAGAATCTCCCCGCGGTATCAGTGTGCGTGCTCTCTCACACTGCGGCAGAGGAACTTTGCATCCTTCCAACCTTCATTAGGAGCAGCATTGCTGGAGAGGCTTCTGAGCTTCTGAGTTCCTTGCTGGCCCTGTAAGGAGACACTTCTCCCAACACCCTCTTATCTAAGCTTTCTTTTGAGATGTTAATCCCACCTGGATGATCAGACCTGCCCACACCTGGGCTGGGCTGGGCTGGGCTGGGCTGGGCTGTTTTAAATAAAGAATAAAAGGTCTGGGTGGGTGGAGGTGAGAGAGAAGCAGAAAAAGGCAGAGAAGAAAGGCAGCAAAAAGAAGCAGCAGGGTCCGGAGAGATAGCACAGCTGCGTTCGAATCCCGGTGTCCAATATGGTCCCCCGTGCCTGCCAGAAGCTATTTCTGAGCAGACAGCCGGGTGTGGCCCAAAAACCAAAAACCAAAAAAAAAAAAAAAAAAAAAAAAGAAGCAACAGAGAGTTCTCCATGAGAGAAATGGAATAGGCAGGACTGGGAGAGCTCAGCAAAAATGAGCACGTGGCAGAGAAACTCATGGCAGAGAAAAGCCTGAGAAATAAAAGCAAGCTGACTGATGAAACTTTAACTCTGCTTGTGAATCATTTCTCCGCCATTACCTGCATCTTCAGACCTGCTGGCCACAGTGGTTAGAAACACAGAGGCTGGGGCGGCCTTACCCAACACATGAACTTTACACTTTATTTTACATCTTTAACATAGAAGACTCAACTAGCAGTTGAGTCCAGTAAATCCTTAGACACTGACTTTAGGGACACCATGGAGAGATATAACAATTATTTCAAATTGTCTTGTTGATACAGATTTTGATAATTTCATTTGTCTTTCTGTTCTAACAAACGATACAAAGTAAATTTTTTTGTTCCTGCAAAAATACAGTCTATGGTAAGGGATGGAAAATGAGGGACATTGGTGAAGAGAAGATCACACTGGTTATGGGATTGATATTTGAACATTTAATACTTGATTGCATTATGATCAACTTAGTAAATCATGGTGTTATAATAAAAAAAATAAAAAAATAGAATGCCTTATCTGGAAAAGATCACAGAGATATTTAAACCAGGCTCCTTATTTTATTGATGTGGAAAACCAAGCCTAGAAAGTCTTGATTTGCACATGGTCTCTTTGCAAATTGGAAGCTAAGGTAGACTTAGCATTGACTTTTATGGATTTTCAGGTTATTTCTCTGTCTAAGATAGTGTGAGTCGTCACAACATGGCCCTGCCTACATTACAACCAGAAAGTATGCAAGCCCTACAACTGAGAAAGCACGATTCTCCATTGTGTGTACAAGAACCACAAAGTAGAGTTTACAACTCCTGGAAAGTACCACAGCTGAATATGTGAGCATCACAATCAGATATATGATACACAGTAACCGATGATGTCAGCCCCACAACCAAGCATATATGCAACCCCCACTCATCACAACAAAGAGAAGAGAGAGAAAGAAAGGGAGAAAATAAATAATTACATTCTCACCAAAGGTATGCAAAAATCTTCAACTGCACTTATGAAAATGAAATAAAAATCGTTGAGCTATCCACTCACACTTCTAAGATGGCCTATGCCAAAAATACTGAAAGCATGTAACGGCAGGGATGTAATGGGAAAAGAATTTTTTGTACACTGTTGGTAGGGTATATATGGTGGGGTGCATTGCCACCACCCTATGAAAAATGATATAAAATTTTCTTTTAAAACAACAAAAAAATAGAGTCATAGTGACTGGACAGTGGTAAAGATACTTGTTTTGGTCTGGAGAGATAGCACAGTAGTAGGGCATTTGCCTTGCATGTGACTGTCCCAGGAGAGACGGGGTTTGATTCCAAGAAACCCACATGGTCCCCTGAGCCTTCCAGGAGTGATTTCTGAGCACAGGGCCAGGTGTAATTCCTGAGTGCTGCCACAGGATGTGACACAAAAATAAAAACAAAACAAAAAGATATTTGTTTTAATGAGGCTGACCCTGGATTAATTCTTGACACTGCATATGCCAGGAGTAACTACTGAGCACAATCTTTTAGTTTTCCCAGTGATACTTTTTATGCAGTCTACTCTTGGAGCCTCTTCCTCCTCTTAACCAATCTGTTCTTTTGCAGGAAGAACATTTCCATGTAGAAGGGAGAGCTGTTGAAAGGAGAAAGTTGAAGTGACTCCAACATGAACCCAATATGATCTGCTGTGTATCTTAGGAATTTTGTTCACCTAGAAATGCTCAATATATAAAGAACCTCCATCTAAATCCTTAAGATCAGCATGATTCTGCATTTTACTTTTTTATATAGTCATAATGAAATTACAAAGTTATTCATGATTGGGTTTCAAATATACAATTTTTCAACAACAATCCCTTTACCAGTGTCTACTTTTCTCCACCAATGACCTATCCTATTTTCATTTCATCATTAACTTCTACAAGAGGTGCTTTTTTAAAAATATAAATTTTTGCACGGTGGTTTACAGTACTGGCAGGGTTTCTTACATAATACATTACCATCTTTCAGCACCACTTTCTCCTCCTGCTTGAATGCTTTCCTCTACCATGGGTTTTTCCCACCCTTGCATCCCCTATTCTTACCCCTATACTATCCTCCAGCCCCCTCAAGGGCTAATTTCTTAATGAATACCAGTTCTCATATTTTTTGTTTCCAGTTGACTCTGCATTTAAAACATGTAATGTAGAAGTTTCGTACTCTGCTTGGGCCACCAAACCTGTGTTCAACTCCCTCTTTATTTAGCCTGGGCACACACTTACTGATGCTACTATTATCACAACCAAATTACAAACATTTCATCTGGAGTTGGACATTCTTCAAAGACTTGGTGGCTTTCCCAAAATGTGCACCTTTGATGGCCTATGCAATTTCACAAGTGTTCTTAAAATAAACATGATCATCTGAACTTCTTGTGAGAAGGCTGGTGGGAGAGGGTGCTTACATTCACTCCCCAAAAGGTTCTAAAGATGTCACCCCAAATACTGGCATACTAGATTTTGGTTGGCTTAGTGTCTCTGCAGAGCTCCATAGTTACCCTTTTTTAATTTTTTGGTGCTTCTCTACAAGAGCTTATGCTCATCAGCTGTGGCGATCATGCACACTCTGCTGGTCACCTTCACCAGGGGTCTCTGCTGTGCTAACATCTGTGCTCAGTCCTGTCTAAGTTGCTTGTATGTATTTTAAGGTCTTTTGTTTGTTTGCTTGCTTCTTTGAGGGCCACACCTAGCAGTTCTCAAGCATTCTGTTAGCTCTGTGCTTAAGGATCAAGTCCTAACAATGTTCAGGGGACCATCTCTGGTGCTGGGGATTAAACCAAAGCAGCCATATGCAAATCACCTTACCTCCTATTTAGTCTCTCTGGTCTATATTTTAACTTTCGATGCTGGCTGAGATCTCATTATTTATGGTGCTTGAATCTAGTTGGCTATACTATACCCAAATATTGCATAGCACTAGGGATGGATTCCAGAGAGCAGAGTGCTAGAGTTGTGCTTTCTGCATGCAGTGACCATAGGGCTAAAACACACAGTTTCACATTTGTAAGGCAACACATTAGCCACTGACACATTTCCTCTCCCCTCCCACCAATTACTTGTTCTTCTTTTGTTTTTTACCATACCTGAGCAGTGGTTAGGGAATACTCCTGGCTCTGTGCTTGTCAGTTATTATTGGCACTTCTCAAAGGGAACAGTGGTGTTGACCTCCACACATGCAAAGCATGTTCCATCTCAACTTGCCTATCTCCATATCATAGAACCTCTGTGTGCTCGCTCATTCAACATTCCAGGCTAGCATCCATATCTTGAACCCATACTCTCCACTCATCCTTATTTCTATTTCCCCTACCCAATCCCAACAAAGTTATGTTCATTAATATATTTACAAGGCAGCTCAAAAGAAAAATTTTAGAATGATCATTGTGGTTGACTATATACTGCTTGGCAGATATATTTCTTATTTGAGATGCTTTTTATTCTTTTTATTTTTCTTGTTTCGTCTAGAAAAACTGCTTTGGAAAAGTAAAAAGTCTATTGTAGCTACCCCTTTGAGCTATTCAGAAATCCTTGGGGAGAAGCTAAGTTATGTCAGTGACAGAGTTATTAACTGACAGAGCTATTTCACCTACAAACCCTACAGGTAATCAATCATTCTCCCCTCCACCCACCTTTGAGTGACTCATATAATTCCATAAAAGGGGACTAACTTTCTACTCATAGAGTAATTCACCTGCGTATAGGAGAATAAAGCTAAACTGGAGGTATCTAAATTTGAATGTAATCTGAAAATCACCTGACAGCTATCAGATTTGATGTTGAGGTTAAAGCACATAAAGTAGAGAGTGAATCAAATTTTCTGAACCTCAGTATAAATATCTGTAAACAAAGAGGCCAGGGTTTAATAAGGTTGTTGTTTCTTCCTGTCCTAACATTCCACAATTCTAAAAATCTACAAAGTGCCTACTTATGAAATTAATAATACCAGGAATGAGATTCCTAGTTCTCTCTCCACAAATGAACCAGGATTTTAGTAGTAAGTGTAGGGGCAGGAGATAGGTGCATGTAGTGCTATTACCCTTGAATACAAGATTAATTATTTGGGATTCAGAAGAAAACTCAATTTCCTCTTAAAGATGTAATTGGCTCTTTTATTTTCATTAAATTTTGTTCTAATCATCTAATACAATATAGGAAGTTACATGACTCATCATTTCCTTATTTAAATTTTATAAGACAAATTTCATGCTTTATTATATTTTGCTTCCCAGAAACTATGGTGATTTTTTTTCTTATACATTAAAAGTTTATTTTCCTTATTGATGAGGCTATGTTATATCAGCAGTTTTTCAAGCAAACTTCATACCCAAAAATGGCCTGAGTTCAATTATTTTTTGACACTTTAAATTTAAGGCACTTGAATCTACAGGTGGACTTGGATTTCCATACAAGAAAAATTTAACTTAGATTTTCTTTACTAAATATCATGAAAAACACTAAAAACAGAACAAAGTATTTTACTGTAATCATACTGCATAATATGGAGTCTCAGAGGACTCAATGGATCTCTTCCTAGCCTCAAAACTCCATTGAAAAAGGTGCTGAAGAACTCTAAAAATATCTGATAAAATTAAGAATTCAACAGTAGTCAAACATATGGCCACCTTTTACCACATTTTCTGAGTTTCTGCTCCTTCTAGCTTAGCAGATTAGTTTCCTAACTAGGAAACCTGCTTCTGCTTGTGCTCCCTCAACAAAGCCACAGGAATCTTATTAGAATTTAGATTATGTAATTAATTCTACTATTTAAAACCCTGCCATTAGCGGCAAGAGCAATAGTACAGCAGATAGGGTATTTGCCTTGAACACAGTAGACCTGGGTTTGATCCCTGGTACCCCATTATGGTCTCTCAAGTTCACCAGGAGTAAGTAATCTTTGAGCAGAAAATCAGGAGTAAACCAGGAGCACAGCAGGTGTATACCTAAACAAACAAACAAACAAAAAGACCCTGCCATAGACTCCCCCACCCCAAATCCTGTTCCTGTGACTCAGAATAGGAAGTCCTTTTAGAGGTTCACTAGGATCTACATGATGGATCCTGCCAAGCCCACCATCTTTCTGATATATCCACCTACTCTTTCTTTGTTCCTTTGTTCCCTCAATAGCCTCTCTGTTGTTGTTTCATTCCTGTAAAGCCTTGCAGTGGTTATTTCTGTGCCTGGAGAAATTTTCATCTAGATAACATAAGAGCCAAGTCCCTCTGAAGCCTTTTTCTTTGTTCAGATATCATCTTTAATGAGACCTGATTGCCCTAAATTTCCAGGCCATACTTTGGGAACTCTCATTCAACTCTAGATATCATGAATATGAAACTAAAATAAAACTTTATTTTTCATTGCTTCCATGATTTTTTTTTACTTTCTAGTGTAATTAAAATTCAATATATTTACTGTGTATGGCCTTTATTTCCAAATGAGAATATGTGCCCATGAGGACAGGAATCTTTGAGTTTTATTTAGTAATTTATTCTGAGAGCCTTGATCCAGACTTAACTCACAGGAGTCATTCTGTAAATATTTAATATGTAAATAAACATTAATACCTAAATTTTGTCATAACATTTGGAAATGGCTATATAACATTTGAAAATCCAATCCAAGTCAGATAGCTGAGATCAAGCCACAAATGCCCAAAGGAGAGATCTGTTAAGTGACAGCTTTTAGAATCATATTGTGCAGAAAATGATCAAGTTTTCACATCTCCTTCTTCCCCACTCTAAAGAGAATATCAGTAGAAGAATGGCATTTCTCTCTTTAGTCATCTCTATTCTTATACTTTGCATTGATATCTTCTGTCTAAACTAGAACTGGTTTGAGCACTGCTGGGTTCTTTGCAAACTGTATTAATTTTAAAAGAGGTCACTATTTGGGTAACAACTGAGTTTCAAGAAACATCTCATGGAAGTCTAAGTGTGATCAGAGAAATTTCTAACTATTATTGGCACTAGTAGAAAAATGGAGAACTTAGAATGGGACAGAGATCAAATTGCTATTCTATCACTTCTTAGAATGAAGAAGAAAAGTAAGGTTTAGTGGCAAACTCCATACCTTTCATGTATAAGACTTTGGATAAAATACCCAAATATATGGTACAATCCCCAAATATATGGAGTTGGGATGGACAAGAGAAGGGAGGGGGAGAAATAGCACAGAAATTACTGTTAGGCATGTGCCCCACTTTGATTTCATTTGAAACACGTTATGATTTACCGAGAGTCATAGGGTACAGCCCTAAAGGACTCTGAGTATTTCCAGGGCCTGATGGTCTCCAGGACATTGCAATAAGTTGAAACAGCAGTTTATCTTTGAGTCCGAGGATGAGTATCTAGTACTTTAAAAGTAGAATCTCCGGGGCTGGAGAGATAGCATGGAGGTAAGGCGTTTGCCTTTCATGCAAGAGGTCATCGGTTCGAATCCCAGCGTCCCATATGGTCCCCCGTGCCTGCCAGGAGCAATTTCTGAGCATGGAGCCAGGAGTAACCCCTGAGCACTGCCGGGAGTGACCCAAAAACCACAAAAAAAAAAAAAAAAAAAAAAAAGTAGAATCTCCACCCACCTTGGCCCTCTGAGCACTACTTTGGAGACTTGAAGGAGAATAAATAAATAGAAAAAGTTATTTAATCTAGCCTTCCATTTTTACATTTGTAATATAAAGACAATAATTCATATTTCTTTAAGCTATCATAAAGATACAGTGATTTAGATGTTGAATTACTTAATATGAACTAAATTTTAATCATTCAAAGTCAGAAAATACAATGTCTGCTTTTACAATGGAAGGATGAGGAACATATAAAATTCTTCCCTCCATCAGGGGCTATACAGACAGTACAATAGATATGCATTTGCCGTGCACAAAACCAAAGTGGATTCCATCCCTGAATCCCCCAGGAGCACAGAGCCAGGGGAAGTCCTGAACACAGTCAGGTGTAGCCCCAAAAGCAATAAATAAACAAATAAATAAAATCCTCCCATACTACAAGAACTGTGTTATATTCTCTCATCAAGTATAACAAAAATTCTTTTATTATTTCTCTAGTAATAAAATGATGATGACAATGATGATGATGATGATAATAGCTTACTCAAAAAAAAGGAAGGTACTCTGCTTTCAATAATACTAAATTTCCTTAATACCACTTTTAAATTTGGCATTAGGGAAGCAGTCTACAGGTATTATGCTGGTGTTCTTCTGTAGACTCCGCAGTGTGGTGTGTGACTTTCATTGAGTCAAAAAGTTCTCTGTGAATCTAAAGGTCTTCTCAGCCAAAAAATTTCAGATTGTCTGAGAGTGTGAAAGAGAATAGAGGATAAATTGCGTATTGGTTGCAACATAGTCACGAGTGTCATTTTTCCATTGATCCCTGATATTATTTGTGAATTACTAGTACAAAATAATCACCTTGTATTTAATCTGTTTTTATAAATTATTTTATTTAAATAAGATTTTAATCCTCACTATGACCAAGAACAATGGAATTTAGAATACAGATTCAAAATCTTATAGTCTTAAGTCATAACTCAGGGAATCAATATGTACTATAGCCACACTGATGTTGAAGAAGTCATTGTTCTTAAGACTTATTGAGGAACAACCAAGTCCTAAGCACATGTAGATCTCCGTAACTTTCCTTTACTCCTGGACTTCTAACTATAAAGAAGATTCTAAGATCAAGCCTCTTATACAGGGGTGGGGAACTAGTTTGACACAAAGAGCCAAAACTTTAAACTGTGAGAGTCAGAGAGCTACACCACGCAGTGACCTGCCAAAACAGACAAACACTCACACAAAAGCATCTAATTTTAACAATAATATATTAAATACATATTGCATTTTGCCATTTTGAGTGAGGATCAAAATCCTGCAGTGATGGTGACGGTGTGCTGCGTCCTCCACACTAAGAACTAATGGCAAGATGTGACCCAACATGTGACACACGGGTCTCCCGCTTGCTGGCCCATGCAGTTGTTTCCGAGGGATGGGAGACGGGAGGACGCAGCCTGGGGCGGGACTCTGCCCTCAGAGATCTCTCCTCAGAGGTCCCTCCTTAGAAGCAGCAGAACAAAATCCAAACTTGGCAAAGAGCTACAGTATA
Organism: Suncus etruscus; assembly: GCF_024139225.1. Taxonomy (NCBI): domain Eukaryota; kingdom Metazoa; phylum Chordata; class Mammalia; order Eulipotyphla; family Soricidae; genus Suncus; species Suncus etruscus. The sequence continues at coordinate 147,511,389 of NC_064850.1, forward strand.
CAAAAGAATGATAAGAGGCAGAGACCTCATTCATTTTGGCCGGGAGCCGCATGCGGCTCTAGAGCCGCGTGTTTCCCCTGCTCATATATATATATATATATATATATATATATATATATATATATATATATATATATATATATATATATATATATATATATGTATATATATATATATACACACACATATATATGTATATATGTATATATATGTATGTGTATATATATGTATGTATGTAAATGTATGTATGTGTATGTATATATATGTATGTATATATGTATATATATATGTCACAAACTGTATTTCCAAGCAACAGCACTGTTCACAATCCAAAGAAAAACCTCATTTAGTAGGAATTATATTATGATAAAAAGTGCAACCTAAAGAAGTGATGATGGTATTCAAGCATTAAAATGATACTACCTGCACCTGTTATTACTAGATCTAAAAAATAAAAGACTTGGGACCAGAGCTATGGCGCAGCAGTAGGGTGTTTGCTTTGCACGTGGCTGACCTAGGATGAACCGTGGTTTGATTCCTGGAGTACCATATGGTCCCCCAAGTTAGGAGCGATTTCTGAGCACCTAGCCAGGAGTAACCCTGAGTGTCACTGGGTGTGGCCCAAAACCAAAATAAATAAATAATGAAAGACTAAACTACTCAGAAATAGGTTGGTTTCTTTCTTTTGGTATTACATAACACAAAGAGAAAGCTATTGATATTTTCTTTCCTCTCTTGTTTTCATAAAACAAGTCTACATGTTTCTTTTTTTGTTTGTTTTTGTTTTGGGGCCACACCCAGTGATGCTCAGGGGTTACTCCTGGCTATGTGCTCAGAAATCGTTCCTGGCTTGGGGGACCATCTGGGACTCCAAGTATCGAACTGAGGTCCATCCTGGATCAGCCAAGTGCAAGGCAAACACGCTACTGCTGTGCTATAGCTCTGGCCCCAGAAGTCTATATATTTTTTATCAAGGAGTAGGAGTTACATGAATTGAGGGGGAAAATAAAAATGAATGGTACCAGGAGCTGTCTGAACTCTGAGTGGAAATAAAAATGATCAGACTTAAACACCAAACACAAAGTCAACAACAATGGAGTCAATACCCTATCTGGTATTGATCTGGAGTTCCCAAAGCTCCACAGGGATGACTTGGTGGTCTCCAGTAATCAGGGTCTGAGCATATCTGCATCCTTGGTCCATGCATTGGACCATGCATTAAACTAGCAGGCAGTTAGCCAAGTTTTATTTAGAGTGGCCCCCAGAACCCCTAAGCACAACTTGGAGGTCACCTCAAAATATAAAAATATAAATTCAGGGATGATAGGGAGAAAGTTTAAAGTACTAGAACACATGTTTCATAGTCACAAGACTTGGATCTGTGACAACACATACTACTGGGTATGATACTGATGCCCTGGTTGTACTCAGAACTTCTGGAAAGCTCTGTAAACAAATTCATGGGCCTAGATGTGATAAAATTCATTCATTTAGTGTGATCCTTAGCACCACAAGTGTTCAAACTCTAGAATACCATAACCAAGTGTGCAAGTACTGCAACCTCATGTGCAACCTTCAGCAAGCACAGCAACCAGAGATAGGACACCCAGACATCATAATAACAATGTCAAAGGGAAAGAGAATGAGAGAAAAGTACATATTCCTACTACTTTATGCATTTTACAGCATTGGAGAATTAATAAACAAACAAACAAACAAACAAACAGGCAAAGTTTTGTTAAAACTGCAGCCCCATGAAAAAAACGCCACCTTCTATAGACTCAGTACAGAGTGCCCTGAAAAATGTAATTCTCCTCTTTCACAGGAAAGCTGATTTACTAAATCAGATCTACAAAGCATTCTTCAGGAGGACAAAATGATGCCATTATATACACACAGTATTAAATTCTCCCAACTTTCCTCTGGAAGGCAGGTCATTGGAAACTAGTGCCCAAAGAAATGCCTTCTCCTTGGTAACAAGATTTCCATACTTGCAGCCAATGGAAGGTTCTTATGAATATCTCATTGCAGAACATGACCCAGGAAAGTGAGATTGCAAAATGATTTTGTTCCCTTTTAAATGGAACTTCAGGACACTGCCATTAGACATTCCAGGTAACCCCTAGCAGACTCTGGCTGTTACTGAACATAGCTGAAACTGCCAACAGGTTGAAGACAGTACCCTCATGTGACAGCTATGGATTTGGAGCAGCTTAAACCTAAGAGAGATTTTGGAATTTCTGTCTCCAGAAACCTTTCTCATTACTATTCATATACTGTATTGTATTGTTAATAATTCTTCACTACTATAAATAAAAAACCTTTTCTAGTTATATTAGATACTTTTTGGACTAAGACTTTGTCAGACTTAAAATTATTCCATGCTTTAGAAAAGGGGTCCTCAAAATTTTTAAACAGGGGGCCAGTTCACTGTTCTTCAGACTGTTGGAGGGCCAGATTATAGTAAAAACAAAAATTATGGACAAATTTCTATACACACTGCATATATCTTATTTAGAAGTGAAGAAACAAAATGGAATAAATACAATATGTGGCCCGCGGGCCATAGTTTGAGGACCATTGCTTTAGAATATAATTAAATATGTGCCAGATTATTCAGAAGGGGAGTACAGGTAGCTTGTGATTATTTATCACATATCTTATATGTTACTACATCATTTTGAAGTTCAGCATTTATTTCAGTGAACTCTAGGTAGATTTAGAACAAAATTGCATACGTTTTGCAACTTGTTTTTTTTATTTGTTTTGGGCCACACCTGGTGGCACTCAGGGGTTCCTCCTGGCTCTGTGCTTAGAAATTGTTCCTGGCAGGCACAGGGGACCACATGGGATGCTGGGATTCAAACCAGAGGTCCTGGGACAGCTGCTTGCAAGGCAAACACTGTTACATCCCATCTAAGGAAAGCATGCACCAAACGTGGTCTTTTCCTTCCCTGGTGCAGGGCTTTCCTCTAAAAGAATTATTTGCCAAAAGGCCTGCTTAGCGAAGTCAATCATTTGACCCTTTGCGTGGATCATTGGCGGTAATTCCAACATGGTTGTAACATTACATCCTTCTCTATTTGGCCACTATAGAAATCCAGCCTCAGCTCTCCTACAAAGAAATGTCAGTACCAAAGCCCGCCAAAAGTCCCCTGCTGGCTAGTTCGCATAACCTGGCACAAACAGCTTGTTTTTCTAAGTCTAGCTCTATGATGGTAAACAATTTTTTCCGTCCCCCCTAAACTCTATTTTGTGGCTACTACTTAAACATCTGTCTCTCTCCTCCTGGTATCTTGAAAAACCTGCTTTTTGCTAAACTATAAACATCTCTACTTCTGGTTTCACTACCCTCCAGCAGAGTTCTTTCTCACCTGAAGAAAACTCTTTTTTTTTTTTTTTTTTTTTTGGTTTTTGGGTCACACCCGGCAGTGCTCAGGGGTTATTCCTGGCTGTCTGCTCAGAAATGCTCCTGGCAAGCACGGGAGACCATATGGGACACCGGGATTCGAACCAACCACCTTTGGTCCTGGATCGGCTGCTTGCAAGGCAAATGCTGCTGTGCTATCTCTCCGGTCCCAAGAAAACTCTTTTAAGATGTAAATTTAAGGTCTGTTTTCCCATTGTACTGCTCTCCTGCTCTTTGAGGACACCTTGCATACCAGAGTCTGTCCTTATAAAATGTCATCAACTGAAAAGTAAATTTGTCTCTCGTCCCTTGGGTGAGGGTCCCCATACAATGTATTTTGTGTGGTCTCATTTATTTCATATTTCATATTTCATCCACTCGCGCTTCCGCTTCTTTCCCTATGAAAGGTTCCTGAAACCCACAAAAGGTTCTGCTTAGCAACGCTAACCCGTCTGCAGCAAAACTCCCTACCACTGTGCTATCTCTCTGGCTCCCACTATTTTATAACTTTTGAAATAATTTTTCCTGAATGTTGAGAAAATGAAAAATGACTTGAACAAGCAATTACTGCCTACAATTCATGAGGCAGGGAGAAGAGACACTGAAGTATTCTTTTCTCTAAAATCAAAGACTAGCAGGAAGTTCAGCATTTGAAATGCCTTCCATCAGAATATTATTTCATATTCTGGCTTGGAGGAGCTCTAGCACTGTTGGCGCAAAGAACAAGCCTCAATTTCCAGCTCAGATGCTGAGCTCCACATAAGGGTCTCCGGACACAGTGCAAACTTTGTTTGCAAAGAAATAGGATGCTGAACTCACTTTTGGATGCTAGTGTTGCATCTAAAATTCATCCTTTCTAGAATGCCATAACTTTTTATTTTCCTGCAGTTTCTAGTCTTCCTAGACACAAGAGAAAACATATGTGTTTCATCACATATAGATTTGTTGCTGATCCTAGGAAATGACTTTACATAGGGGATGTATAGGCTCCTGCAATGTGCTATGGCCCTGGCTCCTGTTTCTAGCATTCTTATGCTGACTCAGACAGACATTTCTAGTTTTGTTTTGTGTTTTTTTTTTTTTTTTTTTTTTTATTGTCATGGTGGCCACACCAGCAGGGTTTGGAACCATGCTGTGCAAGGCATTGAACTCATGGCTTGCATATGTATTGCAGGTGCTTTACCACTTAAACCACATCTTTAGCTCATGGCTATGTTTTCATAGCATGCTAAAGAAAATATTTGCTGGGCTAAAAAGATAGTATATGTAAAAGAGTAAAGGTGCATGCCTGGCATGCAGACAGCCCCAGTTTAAGCTAATCATAACATGGTCCCATATGTGCATTGTTAGTTATCCTGAAGTTCTCCAAGCACCGCTGGATGTGGTTCTGGAGATCCCTGTACACTGTGGGGTGGCTCAAATATTCCTCAGTACCATGGGGCCTGAGTAGTACCTCATGTGCAGGCCCTTGCAATGAGCTAATTGCTGGGTTCCAAGAGTCACTGGGAAGGGCTCTCTTGAGGACCCTGCTGGAGTTTCCCACCTAGAAAAAGGTAACTACTTGCTCAATGAATAATAGCTCAGGATTTAGATACTGGCTTTCAGATGATTGGTAAATAGAACATATCTGTGTCATAGTTTGATCTCCTGTGATTTGAGAATTAATTCTATATTGCTTTTGCAATTGAAGTTGAAACATTTCTGCATGCTAGGAAATGGGCTATCAGTGTGAAATGGTATGTTCTGACTCTGCTGCTTATGCAAAACCTTCTGAAAGGCAAAAACTTTTCTGCTTCTAGAAATGTCACTGTTGTCAAGTCAAGAGAGAGTTGCCAATGTGCTTGTGAAGCTCTGTGCAAAACTCAAATAAACAAAAGCAGGAACAAGGAAGACATAAGTCTCATTTCTATCAGATGTGGAGCATTGTGCTGCAGCTGGTTTAAACTTTCTGCTGTCCAAAAAGAAAGACTTTTGCCTATAGAGCTGAGCTACATGGAAGGAGAGAAAGTTAGAAGGGGTCCTTGGGAGACTGATGGAGAGAAGCAGGCTCTTTGGTTATGGGTGAGGTATTGGAATGATGTACGCATGAAAAATATGATTGAAAATATTGTAAACCTCAGTCCTCAATAAAAATGGATTAAAATAAATAAATACCCCACTGTCTGATATAAGAAGAAAAGTCTAAACAGTGATAAGGGAGAATCATTCAAAGAACTTCTTTTGACATACCCACGGGAATAGCCATAGTCATATGTGGAGGCTGCCTTCTGATGGACTGCAGACTGGAGGGAGGCCTCTGAGGCCCTGGAGGCCTGCTGCTGGTAGGAGGCTGTGGACAGTTGGCTGAAGGCTGCTGACTCTTGGCGGTGTGCGGCAGAGGAACGGCTGCTATATGCTGTTGAGCCCTGGGTATAGATAGCAGAACGTTTCTTCTCCTGCTGGTACTGGCTCATGGTGGTACGAAGGTCCTTACTGCGGTAGCTGCTATCATAGTGCTCATGAATCTTCTGATAAAATGGCAGTGACATCATGTGCCCCCAATGGAACCAGGCACACTATGAGAAAATAACACAATTTTTGGAATCAATTGTTATGAAAAAAATTCCACAGGACCAGTCATCTCAACCAACATGTAAAAATGAATATTTCTGGGGTCCCAGAGATAACTTGGTGGGTAAAGTGCCTTTATTGCAGGCATGCGGCTTTATGTTTCATTCCCAAGGCAGCCCCATATGCTGACAGCTATCCTGGTGACACTGCCATTGAAGTCCCTGGCACTGAAACAAAAGAATATGATATTTATCTAACACACTGCATCCAAAGGGTGTGAACATGACAACAAAAGTGTGCAACACCCAGTAAACTCTGCAACTAACAAGTATGAGAGCACCAGAATCAAGTATGCAAGCACAGAAACCAACTGTGTACAGTTGCGACAATAAAGGGAAGGAAATGAGGGTGGAAAAATCTGCTAAATATATATAAAACAAAGAATAACTCCTGTTTTCTCCAAAGAAAAAGTGATGTGAACATTTGCTACTATTTACTCAATAAATGCCATGCTCTGTTTAGGTATGTGCCCTTCTGTCACTGTGCCTTCTTTATCTAGAAGATCTGTACATAATTTCCTCTATCTTGACCCCTATGTTTTCCCTCAATCATTCATAATATACATTCTAATTTTCCACCATTTAATTCTATGGTCAGCCAATAGTTTTACTAAATTATTTTACTAAGTCCATCTACCATGAGTTAGAACTATTCCAGAAGAGGAAATACAGTGTCTAATACAACAAAATCTCAACATAAAAACCTTATATGGAACCTTATATTCTATTGCAGAGGGCAGAAACTAGAGAAAATAAGTAAAGTATAAAGTATGTTAGTATGTGCTGAATGCTACAGAAACAAATTCTTAAGGGAAGGGTAATTGATGAAATTTTAGCCATCCTCATCAGGGATGACTTCTTTAATAAGGGGACTCTGAGCACAAGAACATCTCAGTGAGTCTAGATATAGCAGTTCAGCATATGGTTATCATGTGAAAGGCTCTGAGTTTGATCCCAGATACCACAAGCCCTCATCTGGCATGACATTCCCCCATTCAAACACCACCAGGTAAAGCTGCCATCTATCTCAAGTACCACTCAGTATGCCCTAGTGGATGACTCCCAGCACTGCCAGTGTGGCCCTATCGGCCTTAGAGCACCTCTGGTTTAAGCACTGCCAATGACCCTTCCAGGAGTAACCCCCATAGAAAAGTGATTATCTCATGACCCACAGCTAATACCATGTCTGCTCATCAGCTATCTTTATAGAATCATTTAACTCTCAAAAGAGAAGCAAGTCAAGCCACAAAACTCTTGAATACAACAGTCTCACAGATGACAGCTCTGGGCAACTTGGGAGAGAGGTGTGTTAAGTCCCCAGCACTGCTGAAATCTAAGCAGCTGCACAGACACTTCACAGTCACCACTATGCCAATGGCCCAACTTTACCACTTTTCCACTGATCTCCTGAAGAGACATCAAAAGCTTAAACTCCAGATATGCTGATTTGGGAGCTCAGAATTCTGGGATCTTTTATGGAGTCAGGGTGGATAGTCTCCCCTCATGCCTCAGCACTTTTGGAAGCCAGCACAGCCACACCATCATGTTTGTTCATCAGTTGAACTCCTCAGATCCTTGAACTCCTGGAGAGCCAGGTTTCTTATGAAGCCATGTGACACCTCCATATTCTTCAATACTGACATTCCAGTAGTAATGCACCAAATTAGATGTGAAATTAGCATAAAAGCCATATAATCTCAACATATAAAACCAATAATGGAATGCTCAACTAGCAATAAATATCTTAGTAAACCTTTAGACAATGACTTAATGATTCCACTGTGTGATACGACAATTTTTATGAATTTTCTTTTAGTGAAAACAATTTTTGTAATTCCACTACCATTTATTAGTAACAAGCAATATTAAATAAATTATTCATACCCACCATGGGACAGTGTTGGGGAGGGTGGAGATAATAGTCAAGGGACTGTTATACAGGTGGAGGGATGGATGTTGGAATACTGAATGACAGAAATAACTGTATTATGAGCAGCTTTGTAAACTATGCTGTTTAAGTAAAGAAAAATTTTAAAAGAAGAGATTATAAGGGGGTTCCAGGGCAATGTGTTTTGGAGACTATTTCCATTGAGTGTGAGTGTGCCTGGTATACTCCATGATCAGTAAGAAGACCAATGAGGCTTCTGGGACTGAGGTGAATTCAAAACAAAATATAGGAGATGGTTCAGAGAGGATATGGTGAGAAAAAGCAGAACATTTAGAATCTTATAGATCACTGTAAGGACTCTATCTTTTATTCTGAAAGGATAAAAAAAAAACTACCATGAAGTTCTGAACTGAGAATAACATTAGTTAAAATCTGAATAAACAGACAACAGAAGAAAAATCTAAGTCAGGAGACTTATAAGTGTGTGAGCTGTATTTCCCAACCCCAAAATCCCTGTGCTGAAATTCTAACTGACAATATATCTGATGTAACTGTACTTAGAAATAGGCTACATATAGAAGAAATGTAGCTTCAAAAGAGGTCATTAGCTTGAGACCACACTGAATATGACAAAAGTCCCATGAGAAGAAGAAAGTAGAACACAGATATGAATTAGGTTCATATAGGCTGTGGTGAGATAATAATACAAAGACTATGATCCTCTACACAACAGGGAGAGAAATTTCAGGAAAAACACTTTCTAATGACTTTATTTTAGATATCCAGCCTCAAGATGCTCTAAGATGGTACTTTGTTATGAGAGCACCATAACAAAAATACAGAAGAGTATCTGAAAGGAAGTGAGAGAACTGAGGCCTAGACTTTACTTATGTCTTATCATATAATAGGCTCTAAAATGTAACAATTTGAAAAGCTGATGTGTTTAACCTGGAAAAGTAATCAAGTCTATTAAGGATCTGAAGACTACAATTGGCAGAGTGATAATACAGAGTAAGGTGCTTGCTTGGAAGCAGCTAACCTAGGTTTGATTCCTAGTATCCCACATGGTGACAGGTGTGATTCCTGAGCTCAGAGCCAGAAGTTTTCCCTGAGCACCACCACGTATGGCCCCAAAACAAAACAAATCAGACAAACAAAATAATATGAAGGCTTGAGCCAGAGAGATAGCTCATGAGCTGAGTGCTAGCTTTGCATGAAAGAGACCTGAGTTCTGGGGCAAGAGCTATAGCACAGTGGGCAGAGAGTTTGCCTTTACACATGCCAACCAGAGTCCCCGGCAACCCATATGGTTGCCCAAGCCTGCCAGGAATGATTTCTGAGAGCAGAGCTATGTGTGGCCCCAAAATAAAAAACTAAAAACAAAAACCGGAAAAAAAAAAAAGGAAAAAGAAACTTGAGTTTGTGACCCAAGTTTTATCCCTGTAAAAAGCGTGGATCCCTGAGCACCACTAGAGTAGACCTTGCACACAGCTGGGTAGAGAACCCTCAAAAAATAATATGAATGAATACTTAGAGCAGGGAAAGTGGCTCAATGGGAGGCATTTACTTCCATTTGCAAGCCCTGGGTTTAGTTCTCCAAATGACATATACACAAAATAGAATATGAAGAAGTAGTTCAAGGTGTAATGAATGGTAAACCTTTTCATGTAGAGGTCTTGGTTTTGGTCCTTGCCACAAAAGTAAAACAAAAATAAATAAATACATTAGTCATGATCATAGCAATTTGCATTGTGAATTTGAGCTAATAATTCTACTAAAGTAAAAAATGTGTTTGCTTAGCAGTGGGAGGGAGATCTTCACATTACATTAGTTTTCTGGAATAACCTAGACACTGAAAAGAACCTATCAGCCACACTGACTTTAGGCAAAATAATAATTTCATAAAAACAGTTTTCTCACCATGAATCTTTTATTCTTTTGTTTGAGCTCTAAAATGTTTTTCAAATAAATAAAATGTATAATTATCTATAAAGTAATATAGTTTTTCTAATATTTAAATAATTAATCCTTCTAGATGTGTTATAATTTTTGTCAAACTTAAATCCATTTTTCATTTAAAAATTTGACATAGTCATTTGAGAAGAAACCCCAGTAAACTTCCTTTATCTTCAGACTCATGCAATGTATCAGTCTATGCTTGTATTTCCCAAGAGAAAAACATAGCTACTAGCAAACAACTTTGCTTCAACTTATAAATAGATTGCTATTTTCTGTTCTAAAAGCTGGAAAACAATTTTTAATTATAAAAAGTAATTATTATATGCATTTTAATAAAACAGGAGTTGAATACAAGTATATTATGCTAGGAAATTATAAATATCAGGTCTATAATGATAATACAACATAAAACATAGAACATGTTATTCGAGTAATATCAAAGTAAGAAGTTACCTTCCTATATACCATGTAATAAACTAAGTTTATAATTCTGAAAACTCGAAATGTTATTTTCAAAAATAGTCTTTAAATATTTCACCTCATTCTGCTCTTTACTCTTTATTTTCCCATATATTTTATATACTTATGTTTTTAAAAACATTCAATATTTCACTTATATTTTAAAAGACATTTAATATTTCAAGCATGTAGATATCTGCAAATATCAAAGTTTTTTTTTTTTTTTAAGTCAAGAGAGCTAATTGTCTCATCTCTCAGCTCTGGAACAAAAGTGCAAGTATTTTCTCTTCTTCAACTGAAGATTATCCCTAATATCTGACATCTAAAATCATTTGGGTGGAAAGATAGTTTATTTGACTCCTGTTTAAGTCGCACGCGCGTGTGCGTGTGTGTGTGTGTGTGTGTGTGTGTGTGTGTATGTGTGTGTGTGTGAAAATAATAGAGTATGTAGGGAAAAATACTAACTCCAGAGTCTTAATACCAAGATACGATTTTTATACTGGAATTAAAGGCAAAATGCTGATTAAAATTAATTGCAATAATTGTTAGCTTTAGTATTATACTTAGTTCTAAATATCACTGTGAAATATTACTAATTACTTCAGGTTAGGAGTATCAAAATGCACCCTTAAGTGTATCTGATGGCACCATCAGAGATACATCACTGAGAAACAAAATAGGGACATGAGCATTATTCTGCTTTTTAGTATAATTTGTAATCAGGAACTACTACAGGCACAATTTTCTGTCATTTACCCTTTTCAGATTTCAGCTAAAACTTGGAGAAAGTGCTGAACTGAGACTCACAGGTCCATCCAACATTGGTCTTATCTCCTTGTTCCAAGAACAACAGTAACAAGATTTTAAAGGAATATGGTGGTTTCAGAAAATAGCTTTGCCAGCAAAAATAAATAAATAAAAAAGCAAACTGCTACTCTGGTCTTATTTCGCACTTTCCAATGTCTCTGCTACTCTCCCAACCCTTTAAAAAACTGCTGAATTCAGAAGAGAAAGAAACACACAATGCAGAGTTGTTAAACATGTAAAATACTCAGTGCATTCTTGTGCCTCAGTATTACACTTACCAGTTTCCAAAGGAGTGATGGTGGTAAAAATGTTCCAAAATGATTGTGGAGCTGGATGAGAGAATATAAAACCCACACAGGTTCAATCCAAGATAAAGTTAAGAGGCTGGGCTAAAGACAGGCACTAGGGATAGTTCAAAAATAATGCATGTGGTCAGGCAGTAGAATGTCAGACTCACACTGCCAGCCTTTTAAGGCCACAAAGATAGATAAATATAGCAGCAAATGGAAAGGGAAGCCCAAACTGTAGGGAGAGAGGCCCTCATGGGTAGCTGTATCAGCAATGTAAAGATATTAATGCCATTCAAACAGTCTAGTCTAACTGAACTGAATGACTTTTATTAGTCTCTAAGAGCTATTTTCAATATCATAGTAGCACTGGATATTTAAAAGTGTAATGGAAAAGAGTGGTTTGTGCTGAGAACTATAAATAGGTATGGTAATTCAATTCCCAAATTAGACTTCATGGAATTTTAATGCCAAGATATGAATTTGAGTTTGCTATTCATAACACATGTACAGTACATTTAAAAGACAGAAGGCAAAAATAAGAACTTTAGGGGCCAGAGAGATAGTATGGAGGTAGGGCGTTTGCCTTGCATGCAGAAGGACAGTGGTTTGAATCCCGGCGTCCCATATGGTCCCCCGAGTCTGCCAGGAGCGATTTCTGAGTGTAGAGCCAGGAGTAACCCCTGAGTGCTACCGGGTGTGACCCAAAAACCAAAAAAAGATGCAAATAAAATAAGAAATGTTACAGTATGCAAGCCCCATGACACAGGCACTATTTCTCTCAGTTCAGGAAAATTTATGAGTAATAGTCTTAAGTTTGAATATTTTATTTCCTAATCTTTAGCTAAAGCTTTTAAGAAGAAACATTGTTTATCTAGTCTGTACTGGAGAGCTGGAAAGATAGTACTGTGGGTAGGTAAATTGTTTTGCACATGGCTGACATACAGTTTGCACATCATTCAATCCCCAAAATCCCATGTAGTGCCCCATGCATTTCCAGGAGTAATTTCTGAATACAGAGCCAAAAGTAAGGCCTGAGCACTACTGGATGTGGCCCCCAAAGCAAAAATAAATAATTAATTTAATTAAAATAAAATATATTAGAGCTGGGTTAGTTTATCTAAGCAAAGATTCATTTTCTTTTTGTTCTTTTTTTACTTAAAAGTTATTTTACTTTTTTTTTTTCAGTCTCCGTAGAGACTCAAAAATTGCCAATGCCGACTATATTTCAAGTCGTCACGGCGGGGTATTGGGAAAAGTTTTCAATTAGCAATAATCACGTCTCGGATAAACCTCATTGGCTACGATACTGCCACTGCGCAAAGCTGTTATTTTACTTTTATTTCTAGAAAGAAAGGCTTATGTGAGGAAGGCCACAATTAAAATTCAAAATAGTTTATAATTTTAAAAAAATTATTAAATGTAACATACTTTATTTATATATTTATGAAAAATTATGTCATAAGTTGGATTAAAGTTTAGAATTCCTTCAAAATTATACAGAAAATCTGAAATCATAGAACAATTAAAATATTATAAATTTCCATATAACTTTACTAATTGTTATTAATTTTATATCTGTCTCTATTTCACTTCTAAAAAAATTTCAAAGGTATATTGGTAATATTAAGATAATAATAATTTCCTCTTAATCATCAATAAGTTAATACTAATATAATCAGAATTATGTTATTATTTTTTTAACACTCCATGACATTGAAACTAAAAGCATCTTCAAGAAATACCACTGGCCAAGCAAGTGGAAAAATAAACAAATGGAACTATGTTAAAATGAGAAGCCCATCACACTCATATGTGGGGTATAAGGAAAATAAAATTTTGTGTGGGGATGATATGTAGAGACAATAGAGATGAGGATTAGGAGGACTAGTCCTTAGTGGGAAGTATGCCATAAAAAGCAGAAAGTGCAGTTAGAGTCTACCATGAAAATGGTACCCTTTCATTAATAGTAGTGCAATAATAAATTATTTTGTTATTATTATTTTTGATTTACCTATCTATCTTGGTCGATTTCTCTGTTTGGGTGTGATTATTGAAAGTGTTGTCACCAATTATAATTATTATTATTATTATTTTTTTTCTCTTTCTTTCCTCTCTTTCGGTATGTGCTATGCCATGTTTCTCAATTCAAGACCATGGCGTGATTTTTGCTTGCCTGGTTTTGTTTTTGTTTTTGTTTTTTTGTTTGGTTGTTTGTTTTGTCTGCTCTTTGTGGTGCTTATCGATATAGCTGGAGCCCTCACTGGTTATTTGATATTTCTTTTGGTACTAGTGGAGTGTCTCACCTTCTTTTTCTCCATCTCCCAAATTGATGATGAGAGCCTTTAGAAGGACTCCGACCATTTTCGGGGTATTAGACTCTTACCCCAGTTTATTGCTTTTCTTTCCTTCAAACAAAACCACACAACTTGAACTAGCTAGTCCTGACTCCAGTTAGAGGGGGAAATAAGGGAGGCATCAAGACCAAACAGGTGCAAGACTACTAAGTAGTGGGTTAGATACAGAGGGGACCACATATTCTAGCCGCCCTGGGGTGAGGGAAAAGGAAATGGGAGGTAGGACAGGAACGGAGGTGTAGGGAGGACAATTTGGCGATGGGAATCCCCCCTGATTTTATGTAAATATGTACCTAAAATATTATTGTCAACAATATGTAAGCCACTATGATCAAAATAAAAATTATATTAAAAAAATAGTAGTGCAAACCACAATGTCAAAAAAATTATAGAGAAAGAGAAAGTGAGAGTGAGAAAGAGAGAGAGAGAGAGGTAAAATGCCTGACCCAGCGGTAGGCAGGGAAGGGCAGGTAGGAGGAAAGAGGGCATGAGGGTGAGAGAGAAACTGTTGACATTGGTGGCAGAAATTGAGCACTGGTGAAGGTTTGCATATTGTATGACTAACTCAATCATTAACAACTTTATCTGTGGGAAAAAAAACCTGAGAAGCTTCTGCATTTCAAAGGAAGTAGTAACTAGGATACAAAGGCTAACCATTAAATGGGAGAAACTATTCACCCATCAGATCACACATCAGATAAGGAGCTAATATCTAAGATATACAAGGCACTGATTAACTTTACAAGAAAAAAGCCCAACATCAAGCCCCATAAAAATGGGGAGAAGAAATGAACAGACATTTCCTCAAAGAAGAAACACAGATAGCCAAAAGGAACATGATAAAATACTCTACATCATTAACTATCAGGGAGATAAAAATCAAAACAATGAGATATGATCTCACACCAGAGAGACTAGCACACATCACAAAACAAAAAAAATCAAAACAAAACAAAAAAAAACAACCAATGCTGGTGTGGATGCAGGGAGAAAGGGACTCTCATTCACTACTGGTAGGAATGTAGACTGGTCCGGTCATTTTGGAAAACAATATGGACATTCCTCAAACAGCTAGAAATTGAGCTTTCACTTTTTTTTTTTGACTGAATAACAAAATTAGAAGGTGGTATAACTTGGTGGTTAGAGCTTGCCCTTTGAATTCAGTTTAGACTTAGATTCCAGACATCCATCGCACAGAACAGTTATTTTGCCTTAAGCAAGTTATTTCTCCTTCTTGGGTTTCAATTACTTTCTTTGTAAAATGAGATTAATGATATTTAATTTATGGGACTGCCATGGAGATTAAAAATGATCACGCTGAGGCCGGAGCGGTGACACAAATGATAGGGTGTTTGCCTGCACACAATAACCTAGGACGAACTGCGGTTTGATCCCCCAGTGTCCAATATGGTCCCCCAAGCCAGGAGAGATTTCTGAGCACATAGTCAGGAGTAATCCCCGAACTTCACTAGGTGTGGCCCAAAAAGCAAAAAAAAAAAAAAAGTGATCATGCCAATGTGGCACTTTCTCGATAATTTACACATAATATTCAGTAAGTATAAACTATTGTTACTGACAGAATAATGTTGGGGCCGGAGAGATAGCATGGAGGTAAGGCGTTTGCCTTTCATGCGGAAGGTCATCAGTTCAAATCCTGGCGTCCCATATGGTCCCCCGTGCCTGCCAGGAGCAATTTCTGAGCATTGAGCCAGGAGTAACCCCTGAGCACTGTCGGGTGTGACCCAAAAACCACAAAAAAAAAATAAAATAAAATAAAATAAAGAATAATGTAAAGCGTATTATTCAGATTTTGTGTATCAAGCATGCTGGTATTCTGATATGTTGACCTTAGATTCTGAATAGAGGTCATCTATTAAAATACAGAATAGAACAATGGAACTCTAATTTTAATTATTTTCTTGTTAATAACTACAGATAACATCGCTGAGGAACAATCAAGTGCTAGAGATTGTGATAATTACATTGTATATAAGATCTTATTCAAATATCAAAAACAAACAAACTAGCTAGCTGGCTTGGAGAGATAGTATAGTAGGTCAAGTCTCCTGCTTTGCATTGGCCAACATAGGTTCAACTCCTGACAGCCCAATATAGTTTTCCCAGCACTGCCATGAAGGCTTCCCTAACATGAGCCAGAAGAAAACCTTAAGCATAGCTGAGTAAGGTTCAGGCCCAATTTCAGTAGCAAAAGCACAGCCAGCAAAGTAGTTTCATTCTACAGCTGAGGAAGTCAAAACCATCAGAAACAAAGTCATTTGTCAAAGATAAAGCAATAAATAATGTAAATGCAATTTATTCAGGGGGATTTGGAATTTGACAGACAAATGAATGTCATATTACTCAGCTTTCAAAAGGAATAAAATTCTGATATGGGCTAAAAACAAAAAATGCTAATTTAAGTATGTCAGACACAAAAGGACAAGGTGGGGGCCGGAGAGATAGCATAGAGGTAAGGTGTTTGCCTTTTATGCAGAAGGACGGTGGTTCAAATCCAGGCATCCCATATGGTCCCCCGAGGCTGCAAGGAATGATTCTTGAGCATAGAGCCAGGAGGAACCCCTAAGCGCTGCTGGGTGTGACCCAAAAACCAAAACCAAAACAGAAAAAAAAAAACAACAAGGTGTAAGTTTCGATACATATATTTGGCCAAATTAATAAAGGCAGAAAATAATACAATGGACAGCAGAGTATGAAGACAGAGGGAAAACTATTACTTAATGGATAAAATTTCATTTATTTATTCAATTAGAACTTTTTATTGTTATTAAGCCAACATGATTACAACAGAGTTAATGCTTTGTGTGTACAACTTAACTGTGCCTCCACCACCAACAAAGTGGCCTCCACCAATGTCCTTACGTCACTTTTTATCCATTAATTCCTTTCCCATAGCCAATTCCCCTCCCTCTGAGTTGGTAAACTCAGTTTTGTTGAGATCCAAGAGTTTGTTTTCATGGGACACTCTTCATTCCCTTGTTTTGCTTCTTCTTTTTTTTTTTTTTTTTTTTTGGTTTTTCGGCCCACACCCGTTTGGTGCTCAGGGGTTACTCCTGGCTATGCGCTCAGACATTGCCCTTGGCTTGGGGGGACCATATGGTATGCCGAGGGATTGAACCGCGGCTAGCGCTTGCAAGGCAGACACCTTACCTCTAGCGCCACCTCGTTGGCCCCTGCTTTGCTTCTTTTATATTTATGTACCACATATGCATGAGATTATCTGGCAATGATTCATCTCAGTATGACTTATTTTACTTAACGTAATGCTCTCTAATTATATCCATTTTGTATCAAAAGGTAAGATTTCATCTTTTCTTACAACTGAGTTTTATTTCATTGAGTATTTATGCCACAACTATTTTATCTACTCATCTGTTGTTGGGCATTTGTATTATTTCCAGATATCAGTCATTGGAAGGGAGCTACAATGAACATAGCTATTCATTTATCTTTATTTAGTCTTTTTCTGTGTTCTTGGGGATAAATACTGAGAAGTGAACATTGCATCAAATGGTAATTCTATTTTAAATTTCTTGAAAAGTCTCTATATTGCTTTGTATAGAGGCGTAACCAGTGATTGAGAATTCTTGTTTTATAATATTCTTGATGGCACTGATTATTTCCAGTCATTTGGATATATGTGTTTCTCTCTAATGTGAGGTGATATCTTTTTGTTCTTTTGATCTGTATTTCCCTGATAATCAGTGATGATGAGCTCTTTTTCATATGACTGTTGACAATCTTTTTGTTTTCTTTGAAGAAGTTTATAGAACATCTTTTGTTGTATTAACCCTTTGTCAGATGTATGGTAATATAATTATTTTCTCCTGGTGCCGGAGTGATAGCACAGCAGTTGGGTATTTGCCTTGCATGTGGCTGACTAAGGACGAACCTGGATTCGATCCCAGCATCCCATCTGGTCCCCTGAGCCTGCCAGGAGTGATTTCTGAGCAGTCAGGAGTAACCCCTGAGTGCCACCTGGTGTAGCCCTAAAAACCAAAAACAAAAATGAAATATAAACAGAAAAAGAAATATTTTCTCCTATTCAGTATGTATGAGAAATTTACTTAATGAACTTTACTGATTTATGGTTCTCTGTTTCTTTATATACTCACACACATAAAGACAAATTTAATTGATTAAAAAGAATTATGTTTTTTTGTTTGGACCACAGTTAATGCTTTGGGGTTACTCATGGCTCTGCACTCTGAAACTACTTCTATGGTGCTCAGTGAATCATATGTGATTCCACAGATTAACCTCGGTTGACTGCGTATAAGGCAAATACCTACCACTGTATTATCACTCTACCTCCAGAAAAATATTATAACATTATATATAAAAAAGGCTCATATCTGTGTAAAAGAAATGTTTTAATGTTTTGTCACATTTTAATTCCATTTTTAAGAATATTATTGTAATGAGATGTTCCTTGGGTAATGGGTTGAGTTTTGGTTTAATTAATTAATTAATTAATTAATTTAAATTGTTCTGGAAAGTATGAACTAGAAAAAGGGAAGTGGATGAGTAGGAATTAGTTCAAGAGAGCAAAGGAATGGGGTAATTCTTACTGCTGAAAGAAAAAAGAACTCTGCAGAAAATCAAGACAGTAGAAAGAAAAGAAAAACATTGTAAAAATGGATTCAACTTTTAAAAATTAAGCTAAACGCAATAAGCTGGTCACAAAGAACCTGTATGGTTCTTTCAATCATTTGGATCATTTCACTTACATGTGAATCTCGAGTAAAATTCAGAGAACATAGAATACTAGTATTACAAAAAAATGGACTTATTACTATTCATATGGCAAGCCAATAATTAACAATGAAGAAATTTCCACATGGGAAACTTATTTTTGGATGTGTCAATGTGGGAAAACAGAATATATAGGCAGAAAAAAAAGTTAACTAGAATATTAATAAAGACACAAAAGTTTTTAAGGAATATGAAGGAGATTTTAGAGGTTCTGGTTCCGGTGTTCCTCAAAAAATATCTTTCACATCACCTTGACAGATATATTCATTTTGTGTACCTAATTAACTTTTAGCAAATAAAATCACTAATATTATCATTTCCTAGTTCTAGGAACAAATATTTAAAGGAAGATCACAAGCCAAGCCAGTAACTTGTTTACAGTAAGGGGTTGTTCTAAGTAAAAGGTTAACTAGTCTAGGAGGAAAAAATATGGCTTTCTCAAGGTTCAGGTAGAGACAATAAAATGGTATTGATTATGACAAGGCTTATCACCACTAATTTCCAAGATTTTCTGAGCAGCAGTTGCCAGAAGTAGAGGTGGGCACAGTTGGATGGAAGAAATAAATTATTATTTAATGAGTAAAATTTTTTGTTGAGAATAATGAAAAAAGTTTTGAATATGGAAGCTGGTAGTTGGACAACAATATGTATGTGCTTATGCCTCTGAACTGTGCACTAAAAATGGTTATATCGGAGGGCTTGAGAGAGAGTTCAAAGGGCTAGTGTTTATAATTTACTGCAGAACTCCTTAGTTCAATTCTCAGTACAACATGGTTTTCCATGTGGTTCTGAGCATCACACTGGAAGAAGCTGCATGGACCACTAGTGTGGCCCCAAAACAAAATAAAATATATTTAAGGCAAATTTTATCGTATGTTTATAAGATTATAAACTTATATAAGTTTATATAAGATTATATATATATATATTATATATAAACTTATAATCTTATAAACTCCTGCTGAGTCGTCACCATTTCTTGTGGACAGTTCACCATTCAGCAGTGCTGGACACTGCAATGTCTACTCCCATAATAAATGATGGTTTGACCATGAAGGAGGAATGTAACATTTCTTTTTTTTTTTTTTTTTTGTGGTTTTTGAGCCACACCCGGCGATGCTCAGGGGTTACTCCTGGCTGTTTCCTCAGAAATAGCTCCTGGCAGGCACGGGGGACCATATGGGACACCCGGATTCGAACCAACCACCTTAGGTCCTGCATAGGCTGCTTGCAAGGCAAACGCCGCTGTAATATCTCTCCGGGTCCGGAATGTAACATTTCTAATAGTGATCTCTCAAGAGGGTAGTTTGCACATACCACTGTCACATGTTCTCTTCAAACAAGCCTACACAATATTTTACCATGTTCATAGATAGTCCTTTATATAATCAGTAATAAATAGTGAATGCATTGTAATAATCTATATCTTTTTGTTTTTATTTACTTTCCATTAAAAGTCCATTTGTTTATAAATAAATATATTTATATTTATGGGGGCCTGGTGAAAACCACTCCATCCTCTCTATTCCGGAACAAAGGACAAGTGAAGATCACCTGTCCTCATGGATTACCTCATGATGGGGGTTGGAGGCTTCCCATGGAGAAGTGGTGGGGAAAGCAAGTGGGGGTAGCTCCCAAGAACATCACTACCCTCCAGGCAGTTACTGACCTTGGAGGTGTTACATAGTATCTGGAAAGCTTTACTGAGGGCCTAAAAAGGGCCCAAGGCAATAGTCAATTCAGAAAACTGGTTCTAGCCCTCAAGCCCCAGCTAAATAAATTTAGCATATAAGCTAGTTCCATGGCTACCCAAAAGGCCTTTGAGCAAGAAGTCCCTCTCAGCACAGCTCCTCTACTGATCTAGAAAGGAAGAGAAAAGGCCTGGCCTCAAAGATAGAATATAGCACCATCTGGTGTCTTGGAAAAGCTGAAACCTGGTGTGGCAACCAGTCTTGGATATGCTTCCCCTAAAAAGATGACTGAGACCAGAAATAAGAGTGTCTGGGAGGAAACTTTCAGAAGTTATTTGGAGATACTTCTTGAAGGAAGGCTGTATGCTTGAAAAGGACAGGCCTCGAGGACCTCATAGGGAAAGAGATGTGATTACTGCTGGGCTCCAAAACAGTATAAGGTCAAGAGTCTCACCTGCTCTCCTGAATAGGAGCCAGAATCAGCATATGAGCTACAGTGGTCTTACGTGGGCATCAGTGGCAGGCAGTGGTGTGGGTGGCTTCATAAAATTTATGGTCCATTAGTAATCTCCTTCATGAATTCTTTATTTCCAAAGATTCGTGACTTGACACATGGGATAGAATTCTGAGGTTCCTCGCTAAGGAATGTCCAGATTTCTCTGATTGTCTAGGAAGTGGGTAACTGCTCTTGTGGGCAATGATTGTGAGGGGCTTGTTTAAATGACTGACTTCCTGACTTAATCTGAGTTGGGCTCCTGTACCTCCAGAACTCCACTGTGAAAAAGTTCCATCAACTTTCAGGTCACACAGGATTTTGTTACTAGAGTGAAAGGAGATAATAAGGTATACAGATTAGATGTTGGTGAAGGCACTGATGTGTGGGGGGTCCCATTATATTGGTTGTGGGGAAAGCAGAGTGATTGGTTGGGTCACAACTGCTGGGATTCACAGTGCTGACAGGGCCATTGGCAGATTGGAATAAGAGACCAAATGCTGGGAAGTTGTACTGAAAACCAGGTGCTATCCTGCACTCTCTTAGCTCTACAGAGCAACATATTTAGATCATGATCATCTACAGGGGTCCATATAGAAATCTGAAAACTTCCAATTGTGGGTGTGGGCCTCCATGGTATTCACTGCTGTTATTGTTGGCTCCTGACAACTCTAAACCTACAGAGTCAGAAAGGAAGGAATGGTTTTCTCATCCAGATCAGCATCTTCATGACAAGATGGTCTTCATTCAAATTTCAGAGCTTAGGCCCGGAGAGATAGCACAGCGGCGTTTGCCTTGCAAGCAGCCGATCCAGGACCAAAGGTGGTTGGTTCAAATCCCGGTGTCCCATATGGTCCCCCGTGCCTGCCAGGAGCTACTTCTGAGCAGACAGATAGGAGTAACCCCTAAGCACTGCCGGGTGTGGCCCCCCCCCCCAAAAAAAAAAACAAATTTCAGAGCTTGAGATTTAAGTCTTGCTGAGAGTGAGAGAATAAATTTGAGATGCTAGCATCCTCTTTGCTGTCAAACAGATCTGGGTTGGAGTCATTGTTATTGATGGCATTGAATCAAATCCCCCAGACTTACCTCCCTGCCCTGAGAGAGTCACAATGAAAAGATCTGAGAAACCAAAGAAACCACTGTAGGAGAAGTTTTCTTCATCCAGAAAGTTGGTCAAAAGTCTTTTGAGTTAGACCTGAGGGCTGCAGAAGATCTGACTAACTTTAGCATATAAAGCTAGTGACATGTTGGATTATCACCATGTACAATGATATGTCTTCAATGTTACAGCTTTTCATCTTACAATTTATTTAGCTATACCTCTACAAGACGACTTTTTTTTTTTAATTTTTGGGCCACACCCGGCGGTGCTCAGGGGTTACTCCTATCTGTCTGCTCAGAAGTAGCTCCTGGCAGGCACGGGGGACCATATGGGACACCAGGATTTGAACCAACCACCTTTGGTCCTGGATCGGCTGCTTGCAAGGCAAACACCGCTGTGCTATCTCTCCGGGCCCTACAAGATGACTTTTCAATTTAATTCTCAGCAGCATTCTCCACATCCTAGATAACAAAAGCCCCCTATAATAGGACCTGAGCTTAGGCAGGTTCTATAGTAGCACCATCTGTTTAGTTATACTTTATATAAGTGCAGGTACATGGGACTAATTAAGCAGGCAAAATATATCTTATTTATAAGACAACATACCAGGGGCTGGAGCAATAGCGCAGTGGCAGTGGTAGGGCATTTGCCTTTCATGTGCGGCTGATCCAGGATGGGCTTTGGTTTCATTCCCGGCATCCCATGTGGTCCCCAAGCCAGGGGCGATTTTTGAGCGCATAGCCAGAAATAACCCCTGATTGTCACTGGGTATGTCACCCCTAAAAAAAGACGACATATCAAATATGTAAATAAGGAACTGATCCTAGGTCTTTTTTATCTGCTCCCCCTCTCTCATCATTTCCTTCATATTAGGACGGATTATCAGCTCCAGGGCAATGCGAGGGGTCTGGAAGATCCTTCATCTTTTCTGGAACCCAGGAAATCAACTCATTGATGGCATCCTCATTCACATCTTCATCATTCACATCCTCATTTCCCACACCAAGGTGGCAGCATCATACGCTGTTTCTTGTGCTATACACTGTCCACTTTTGAAGCTATTTGCCTTCACTCTCACAATTTTGCAGGAAGGAGAGCTGTTCCAGCTCCTAGCTCAAAGATAGCAAAACTCTTTGTTGCAATTCTTTTGATATTCACCTATTTCAACAGCAGCAACTCCCTGAAATTGAATTCCTCTTCCCTATACCACTAGGGCCCTATATAGCTTTGGGGGTCTAGAGATAGATAAGCAGAAATCACTTGTTCCCCTCAGTTCAGTGGAATAGACTTGAGTATTCAGAGAACATTCCGTAGACATTCAATCAATTAATCTTTGGTAAAGGGGCAAGAAATGCAAAATGGAGCAAGGAAAGCCTCTTTAACAAGTCGTGTTGGGGCAATTTAATCAGTCGCTTGTAAAAGAGTGAACTCAGACCTCCATCTAAAACCATGCATAAAAGTCAAAACCACATGGATTAAGAACCTGGATATCAGACCCGAAACCATAAGGTATATTGAACAATACATAGGTAAAACACTCCATGACATCGAGATTAAAGGCATCTTCAAGGCAGAAACAGCCCTCTCCAAACAAGTAGAAGCAGAAATAAACAGATGGGACTATATTAAGCTGAGAAGCTTCTGTTCCTCAAAGGAAATAGTGCCTAGGATACAAAATCCACTCACAGAATGGGAGAAACTATTCACCCAATCTCCATCAGACAAGGGGCTAATATCTAAGATATACAAGTTACTGACAGAATTTAGCAAGAAAAAAAAATCTAATCTCATCAAAAAATGGGGAGAAGAAATGAACAATTTTTTTCAAAGAAGAAATACAAATGGCCAAAAGGCACATAAAAATGATCTACATCACTAATCATAAAGGAGATGCAAATCAAAACAACAATGAGGTACTATCTCATACCACAGAGACTGGCACACATCACAAAGAACAAGAAGAATAAGTGCTGGTGGGGATTTGGGGAGAAAGGAACTCATTCACTGCTGGTGGGAATGCTGTCTAGTCCAGCCCTTATGGAAATCATCCTATACATGGATGTATATGGAATCTAGAGAGAGAGAAAAATGCAGAATGGTCTCACTCATCTATGGGTTTTAAGAAAAATGAAAGACATTCTTGCAATACTTTTCAGAGACAAAAGAGATGAGGGCTGGAAGATGCAGCTCACGACATGAAACTCACCACACAGAGTAATGAATGCTGTTAGAGAAGTAACTACATTGAGAACTATCCTAACAATGTGAATGAATGAGGAAAGTAGAAAGCCTGTCTTGAGTACAGGTGTCAGTGGAGTGGGGAGGAGGGAGATTTGGGACATTGGTGATGGGAATGTTGCACTGGTGAAGGGGAGTGTTTTTTACATGACTGAAATCATACAACTACAATCATATTTGTAATCATGGTGTTTAAATAAAGATTAAAAAATAAAGAAATTATCATTTAAAAAAAAGGCAGAGTCTGTATAACATGTTATTTTTTCCCCACAAATGCAGCAATAATATAATATGGCATTGTTCCTTTATTTTGGGGTGGGGGTTTGGGTCACATTGGGCAGCACTCAGGGGCTTCTCCTGGCTCTATGCTCAGAAATCGCTCCTGGAAGGCTTGGGGGACCATATGGGATGCCGGGATTTGAACCACCATCCTTCTGCATGCAAGGCAAATGCCCTACCTCCATGCTATCTCTCTGGCCCCAGCATTGTTCCTTTTTTGCATAGGCACACTAAAACGGGGAAATGTTATATATAGAAAGAAGTTCTTATCTAATAGGGATAAGAACCCATAAATTTTATAATGCAGGGGAGCCTTCCACCCTGAACATTTGTCATGGGGACTTGACTTAGATTTCAATTTATTGGACATGGATCAACCATCCAACCTCAAATCCTGGATCTCAACCTTAGACCTGGCACTGTTCCCTGCACTAGCAACAGGAATCAAGCTCTCCCCTCAACCTCAGATGAGGCCCTAATACTGCTCTGGCACCAAATTGCTCCAGGGTAAGCTCACATAACACCCTATCAAAGAGGAAAGAGCAACAACTTGATCTAAGGGTAGGTTCCCTACCTCACCAACTAACAGTGAGATGAAATCAGAAGATACTCTGTCTTAGGATCTGTGCAAAAACTAAGATCTCTAATAACAGAAGACTGATTACAACAACTGCCACTGAAAAGAACTTTTCCTGGGACCATAAATAAAGACTTTATCCTAGGCTTTGCCCTAAGATTTGTGCAAAAACTAAGATCTCTAATGTGAACTCTAGCTTGCTACCAGACTGGATCCAGAAGACTGATTTTGACAACTGCAACCAAGCAGAACTTTTCCTGGGACCATAAAGAAAAACCATAAAGAAAGACCTCAACAACTAACATGTCTGGAGTCTGGAGTTGATCTTATGATAGTATGCTTCAAGGGTAGAAACACCCTGTATCTTAAGACCAAGGGAATTTCCTTTTTAATTTCCCCAATGTTCACTGCACCTATGCAAAAACAACAACAACAAAAGCCACGTCAGCTCTTCCTTTTTTTGTCTTTTAATTTTATTTATAGCTTCTAGACAGGGGCTCCTGCCTTTATTTATTTTTACAGAACTATAGAAAATGAATCATTTTGTTCTACTTCAAATTTTTTGTTTTGTTTTTGGGTTACACCTGGTGACGCTCAGGGGTCACTCCTGGCTATGTGCTTGGAAATCGCTCCTGGTTCGGGGGGCCATATGGAATTTCCCAGGATCAAACCCTAGTCCGTCCTGGGCAGCTGTGTGCAGGGCAAACGGTCTACTGCTGTGCTGTCACTCAGCCCCTCTCCCTCATATTTCTATGTCCTCCTACAAATTGAGAAAAGAAATAAAAATATTTGGGACCCAGTGGCCATGCTGGGTCATTCCAGGTCATTCACTCAGGAGCATTGAGTGGAAATAAAAAATGGTCACATCAAAATATCCAAACCAAAGTTATCAACAATAGACCCAAACTATAATAAGCTATACACAAAATGGACCTGTTATACTAGCAGTCCAGGATGTATGGGATGCATGATGGGAACAATGAGGGAACTAGAGGGAGATCAACACTGGTGGTGGGAATGACTCTAACTCACTGTCACTATATATCTGAAATACAACCGTGAAAGACTTGTAAATAAATAATTAAAATAAAAAATAAGTTTCAAGTGCTATTTTGAAAACATTAACTTAGATAGTAACATTTGTATTATCCATAGTTACTTGTGGAATGACTGAAAGAATAAACCTGGACAACTAATTCCCATTTATCTTCAATTAACCAGGCCCTTTGATCAACTACAATAAGGTACTCCCTTGATCTGAAATCTCTCAGCTTTCCCCAGGGACATCTAGAATAATTCCTTCACTAATCCTCTGGGGCACTCTCCAGAAGTCCCCAGATACATTAAATTCCACCTTGTTTCGTTTGTATGCCTTACTTTAATTGTACTATAAATAAGTACAACTTATTATAAATAAGTTTCATTCTTGTTCCCCGATACCACGGAACTTTGCTACCAATTCTATTCCCTCTTCTGCAAACTTCATCTCAGAGACAGCAAGGATGTTCTTTTAAATAGCATAAACCACCTCACCCCACACAGTGCTTGGCAATGCAGATGTGATTGAACACCTGTTGACTGACTGTAAGGAAAGAAGATAATAAAGCCTGGCACAAGAGAAAGCTCAGAAGAAAAGAAAATAATTAATATCTTTAATACAGTTCAAAGTGTTTTTGTTGTTGTTGTAAAGAGGACTGTGTGAGCTTGACTGTGTGCACCCTGCATGGCACTATATCTAAGTCAGACTCCATAAACTGCAGACACCCCTCAGCAAAGTCTGAGCCAGAGTTGTATCATACCCCGTCCCTTCGTGACCAGATTTGTTCATGACTGCACTCCTGTTAAATCGATGACTTCCCAGGATTTACCCTAGAAAACTGGCATTCAGTTGGCTTGGACATGATGTACCTAGTAACTTGTATTTTTAATCTCCAGTGGTTTTCATCATTGAAGTTTGGGGAATGAATCAGTTTTTATTAGTTGGATTCCATGATTAGGGACAGTTATTTTTCGCTAACTCTGCCTTCAAAAAAACTAACTTAATATATTGACTCTGCCGTTTTTAACTTTGTTTTCATCTGGATGACTCAAGTGTGAGTTTGTTTTTAAAAGGAGAAAACAGGGCCACCCCACATTACAGGAGTGTTCTGATCGCCTGAACTACTGAACTTCTGTGTTAGAATAAGTGTTCTTGGGGCAATTCAGTGCTTTCATAGATGAGGTCAGAATCGAGGTAATCACCAATACAGTCCTCACCTACCTTTGGAGGAAAAAATAATTGGGCAGAGTTCAGTTTAAAAGGACTGTTTTTCACAGCTGTTTTAGTCCCCTCTGGGGACTAAGAAAAAGAAATAGAACTTTATTTTTCTCTACTTTCTTGTTAAGATTTAGTAAGGTTTTTTTTCAGGCTGCCTGTTTTCCTTTTTGATAAATATCAGATTCTACTTGAAAGTCTGGTCAAAGTGATCCCGGTGGCGAAAGCAACAGGAAATGCTCAAGAGGTTACCCTTGAGCCATCAAGCACTCGGGACTTTATAAAAGCCATCTGGTCTAAAAAGGGAGTGGTCGCTGGGCTGAAGTCTAATTAAGTGGGGCTTATCATTGGGCACTCTTAGTGGCTCTACAATAAATGTCTTAGCCACAACAAATTCCTGTAACTGTGCAGGCGCGCTCGAACTGCCGACAATAGGGGCGGGACCAGGACGGATCACGTGGGTCGCGCGGTCAGTGGACCGCACAGCGATTTCCTTACAAGGCCTTGAGCGGACCCGTCCCGCCCCTCGCCGCGCCCAGGAATGTGCGGGGACCGAACCAAAGGGCGGGCTCAACCATCTGCCAAGAGGAAAGGGGGGAGTGAAGAATACGAATGTCAGTCACAAAAAAAAGCATAGACACCCGGTCGCGGGATCAAGGGTTTCTTGCACGCTCTTCCACATTAGAGTAACCAGAGTTCTACTTCTTCCCTGTGCAGTTGGGCAATATCGCGCCTGACGCACACAGTTGTCACATTCCCACCCCCTCCAGTTGGCAGGTTCCACTTGTCGGCCGAGAATGGTGGCCGGCTTCCTTCCGCTTTGCTAAGGGGCCGGAAGTGTAGTCTTCGGCGGGTCCGAGAGTTGGAGGGGTGTTTGCTTGGTTAGTGAAAGATTCTGCGGGATCTCTGAAGTGTTTGGCTTCTCGTGTGCGTGCTGGGTGAGTGAGGATGCTCGGAGCCCACTTCCGGTGCTGGGGCGCGCGGTGGGTGCTGGGAAAGCGGCGACCGGCCCCAGGACGGCTCCTGGGCAGGGGTCGCGGCTGGTCTCCCAACTTGGAGCACAAGGCCGGGCTCTGCGATGGGAAACGGCCCGACCGGGGAAACGTGGCTGCTCGGCTCCCTGACAGTCGGCCCAGGAAACCCGAACCTGGCGGCGCTGACTGACTCCTGTTCTAAGTTTACTTTCTCGCGCAGTCTGGTCGGAATCCGGAGTGCGCAAAACTGGCCCGGCGCCTTCCGCACCGACCCTGCAGCAGCTGTTGTTGGCAGCTGTGTGTCTCCTTTGGGGAGGACGTGGCCGGCTCAGATTAGCAGCCTCCTCCCTCCGCTCTGCATTCACTTCTGTAATTAGAACGTTGGGAAGTAGAACGTGACTGGACCAAGAAGAATTTAGGGTTTAGTTTGCAGCTTCAGAACAATTCCTTAGGCTTAGGGGGAGTCGATTTGGAGCTCAGTTCAACTACCCAAATGTTTCTTTTTATAATAGTTGAGTAGGTGTGTGCAAGCTTGTATCAGTTTTTTGTTCTTTTTTTGTTTTTTGACCCTTGGGATACAATTGTATCTTCCTTTGAGATTTTACCCTAAGAGTATATAGGTCTAGGCCACAGTGACTTATTTATTACTATGACTTTTCTTTACTGTATGTTTCATCTTATAAGATGTATTGAGTAAATCTTAACCCGGAAAGCTTTCAAGTTCTAAAGATTAAGACTTCCTGCCTTTGTCAAATGCTAAGAACTTTTTGGGTGTGGCAAGGCCTAGAGAACTGCCACGGAAAGTTGGCGCAGGCGCCGAAAACCTGGCTTAGTTGACTGGAACGAACGTGCCGACAAGAACATACATATGTTTTTAAATAGCTGTGGTTGGAACCAATTTACCAGTTAATATGGGAAAGAAAAATTATCGATTAAAGGAGACTGGTTTTGGTCTGAATTTGGAATGCCCACTGAGCGTTATGTACTGTATAAAATGAGTTTTTTCAAAGAATATATATTAACCAAATTATAACAAGTATTGTATTCTAATAAGAGGAATCGAATGGAATGCAGCTTAATCCCATTTTATTGAAATATCTAGATTTTGATTACCCTCTGATTATCCCTGTGTATCTGTGTGAAACTCAGAGTATCTCTATTTCCCAATTTTTGTACTTTTTATCTTCATTTTTTTTTTTTTTTTTTTTTTTTGGTTTTGGGCCACACCCGGCGGCATTCAGGGGTTACTCTTGGCTCTGCTCTCAGAAATCGTGCCTGGCAGGCTCAGGGGACCATATGGGATGCCCGGACTCGAACTCAGTCGGTCTCAGGTTGGCTGCGTGTGTGCAAGGCCTTACCGCTATACTATCACACTGGTGTCCAATTCTTCTACTTTGTAATCTTATCCTGTCTCTCTCCTTTTGTCATAACCTCCAAAATTCTCTTTCCTGTTAATAAACTTTAAAAAAGAAATAATTTCTATCTTCTCTGATTTTAAATGAGATGCTATCAGTCTGTAAACCGAATCTGTGATTACAATCAGACAAGATGTTTCATTTTCTACACTAAAATATTACATATTTCATAAAATCCTACTGTGCAAGTCTGTGCCAAGTTTAATAAACACATGCCTACAAACCAGAGATCTTAGCTTTTTTTAATTTTTAATTTGTTTTTTGGGCCACTCCAGGCAGAGCTCAGGGGTTACTCCTGGCTCTGAGCTCAGAAATTACTCTTAGCAGTGTCCAGGGGTCCATACAGGATGCTAAGGATTGTACCCCGAATCCCTGAGTAGACAGCATGAACGGCAAACATCCTAGCCAGTTTGCTGTAGTTCCAGCCCAAGATCTTAGATTTAAATGCTTCCAGGGTAGACTTTATTTTAGGACCAGTAGAAATTTCAGATGCTTACATGGCTTACATCTGGGTCTTTTGGAATTTTACCTTCACTTTCTAAGCTTCTATTAGAAGTATACCTTTACTAAAAGTTTTTTAGGAGTGGAGAGTACAATTTCAACTAGTTTGAGAAAGATGAAAATGGTCAGTATTGTCATAGCAAGGGGGATAGTTAACAGTATCATAAATAATCTGTTTTTTGGAGATCATAGTACTATACCCGATTTGGCTTCTTTGTCACTAGTGTTGATTTCATCTGAAGTATGGTAAAGAAAAATAAACTTCCTATCACTAAAATGTTCCAGGTTTCTGGTGCAAGAGATACTCCTGGATCAGAATTTAATCTTGAACAGATGCCAACTAATTACATTACAGTTTTTGGTAGAATTTAGGCTGTATCTGAAAAGGACATATCATAGCTTATAAATGATTCAAGGTTTTCAAATCTTCCTCACCATCATGATTCTAATCTTTCAGAAACACAAAATGATCTTTTCTAAACATACTATATTTGATAATTATGTTTCATCTTTATAGTATATATTCCATTTTTGGTCACGTTTTACCATGAGAGCCATATTTCTGGAATGAAAACTGGCTTTTTTCATGAGTGAAACCAGTTATTTTATGTATAGATGTCTTTACCAATTATACATAAAACTCACTGAAGCTATAACATTAAAGTTATAGCATTAAATTTCCTAATTCTTTTTTTTCCCCCCACATTAACACAGTCTTTGCTGTGTTCCTTTGACTCATTCTTTTTTTGTTTTGTTTTTGGGCCACACCTTGCGGTGCTCAGGGGTTACTCCAGGCTGTCTGCTCAGAAATAGCTCCTGGCAGGCACGATGACCATATGGGACACCGGGATTCGAACCAACCACCTTAGGTCCTGGATCGGCTGCTTGCAAGGCAAACACCACTGTGCTAGCTCTCTGGGCCCTGACTCATTCTTAATGAATTATTGTATTATGATCAATTGAGTCAACAATACTACAGCTTTTAATGTTAAAGGAGTTGCATAAATTATGTGGCTTTGGATTGCTTTGTGTAAGAAATATTATAATGTACTACAATCTGGGGGCTTGAGGGACAAAGTAAATGTACATGTTAAAATAAATAAAGAAAAAAAGACAAAGGATATAAAAAAAGAACGAAGAGAGCAATAGAGAGAGCAGTAAAGACTAGTTAAGCAAAGGAGTAAGGGATACAATTCTCTCCATTTATATTTCTTGATCAATTGCAAGTCACTTCCAGGATAAAAAAAGCTGATGGAGACCTAAGGATATAGGGTTAAATGGAAATAGTTTTGGATTCAGTGTACATTCCATGAATAATAGGAATTAAAAAATATTTATATATATATTTGCTGTATATCCAGAAATAACTCATGTTAATTTAATAGGAATACTGATATGCTGCAGTTACAAAGATAGGACCAAAGCAAGGCAAATTATACAATCATATTATTACGATATTATTGGTAACCATACTGGCAATGGGAATCTGGGGAACCAGTGATATTCCCACTTTCTCGACCACCTACTGTCTACACAATTTTTTAGAATTGATTATATTCTTCAGATATTAATGAAATTTCTTACAGAATAAAAATCATTGAAATGTATAGTTTTATTGGTACTGTGCTGAGAAAAATTTAAGCACTGACACAAAAGGTGATAATAAAAACTTGCTAAATGGCAAAATAATTTTCTTAATTCTTAAATAGAATTAAACAGTAGGAACAGTTGGTATATCTTAGTATAATTAAATGATCATTTTAAACCTGGATGATTCAGCATTAGATGTTCTGTGTCAGGCCACGGCTTGTACTGACCCAATTTTTTTTTAATTATTATTTAGGGGGTTAGTCTGCTGGTATAGCAGGTAGGGTGCTTGTCTTGCATGGAGCTAAGCCCAGTTAGGTCCAAGATGCTACATTTGTTCACTTGAGCAGTGCTAGGAGTGACCATGAGTTTAGAGCTAGGAGACTAGCCCTGGGGATCACTAGGTATAGCTCCATTTCTCCCCCTACAGTAAATTTTTTTAAAGACAAGCCAAGATTCTGGAGGGGGGACTGGAGCGATAATACAGCAGGTTAGGTGCTTGCTTTGTACATGGTCAGCCTGGGTTTGATCACTGATACCCCATGTGGTCCAACAAGCCCACCAGGAATCAGCCTTTAGCACTAGTAGATGTGGCCAAGACCAAAACAAACCAGGTTCTACCATAGTTCAGTAGAGTCCTTGCTTTACAGGCTTGAGGCTGAAAGTTAAGTTCAGACCCTCATGCAAGGTATCATCACTCATTTGTGATTTCCTAAAACACTGCAACCAAGTTGTGAAAACCAAGTAAGTGATACTTAATTGTAAGAATTATATCAGGGGCTGGAGAGATAGCATGGAGGTAGTGCATTTGCCTTGCATGCAGAAGAATGGTGGTTTGAATCCCGGCATTCTATATGGTCCCCGAGCCTGCCAGGAGCAATTTCTGAGCATAGAGCTAGGAGTGACCCCTGAGCGCTGCCGGGTGTGACCCCTCCAAAAAAAGATACCAGTTAAAAAATAAGTTGTCTCATAATCTCTTAAATTCTCATGATTTTCTTTGTTTCAAAAACAATATTCTGCAACCACAGGAGAAGAAAGTATTGTCAAACAAAGCAGACTGCTTTTGAAAAAATGTGTTTTGTTTTGTAAAGGGCTATGAATTGCTAAATATATGCCTTCAAGGTTGGAACCACCCTCCCCTCACCCCCCCCCCCCACGCTCAGGGGTTACTCCTAGCTATGCACTCAGAAATTGCTCCTGGCTTGGGGGACCATCTGGGACACTGAGGGATCAGAAATTGCTCCTGACTTGGGGGACCATCTGGGACGCTGGGGGATTGAGCTCTGGTCCATCCTAGGCTAGCAGTGCGTGCAATGCAAACGCCCCACTGCTTGTACCACCACTCCTGCCCCCATCCTGCTATTTTCAAAAACTACATCTTGTATAGAGAAAAAGTACTGTTCGACCTACTTTAGGTAATAAAGGAATTTACTAGCCTCAAAAGCAGAATCAAATCAAGGATGCTTTAGGGTAGGCGGATGTTGGAGAGAAAGCACAAGGGGTAAAATACTTACCTGGCACATGACTAACTCTGGTTAAATCCTTGTTACTATAATTATAGTCCTCCAAGCACCCTGAGCACAGAACATCTCCAGAAGTGGCCCATTCACCCAAACTACCAAAAATAGGTGAAATCACTTCTGAAAGGATGGCTGAAGGGAACTAGAAAATTAGGGAGGAATGTTTATCATGGCCTCTGTATCATGTAGTTTATATCTTCACAAAACACATTCCAATCTACCGAGTAAGCCTAAAACAGAATATTGGATGGAATGTGTGACTATCACTTGTGGAATTTCCTGCTAAACTATGAGAACTGGTTTAGCTAATTTTTTTTTTTTATTTTTTCTCCCTGGTAGAATTTTCTGATTATTTCCCTAATTAAATTTAGTCAGGGTGATGTGGTTTGTCCTGGAAAGAATCTTAGAAATGTCATATTTAACTGATGGGACAGTGCATTCTAAAGTCACTTTGCAGTGCTGAAATCTAGGTAGCACTTAATTCTTTGCGGTCCACAGACTTATTTATAGTCCAAGGGCTTAATGTTTTGCTACATCATAGCTAAATGTTGTTTTCAGAACGTAAGCTTTAAAACTGTTATCCTGGTCAGAGTGAAATCAATAGCACCTATTTTAGACATGCTTGAAAGAATATAACTCAATACAGTGTCTTAGTCTTGTTAGCGATTTTGCAGACTACTATTCCCAACTCAAGTCTGAAGGATGGTATGGTAAAATCTGATAGATGAATAATGGGATAAGATAGTGTTGTAATTGTCTTATGAATTGCTCGTCATTCTTTTTATGTTTAACTTAAAATTTACAGGGATAAATTTAAGTTGTTAGCAAAACGTTTTCTGTAATGCTTTCTAAAACTTAATTTCTTAAAAACTTAAGCTTTATTATAAATGTTTATTTAGAGGATCTATCTAGTCACTTTATTTAACTTGACTACACAACATTGGTTTGGACAGAATGGTAATATCCATAAAACAAGCATTTTAAAACGATTTTTTCAGTTAGTTTTTCATCCTCTCTTGAACTACTTTGGAGCCAGAAAAGTACTGTAAGAAAATAGAAGAACTATATTGGGCAATGAAGATTCAGAGATGAAGCTCTGTTTTAGCAGTTCCTAATTTCTATTCATTTTGGAAAGGAGCACATTTCAGCCAGGATGATAAAAAGATCTGACTGACATTTTTTTTTTATTCTGCAGCATTCCTTGCACTTTTCTGTACTCTGTACAGAACTAGCACTCTCCCTAGGTTTTTTTTTTTTTTTTTTTGTCTTGTCTTCTGTTTTATTTTGGGCAGTAGTTTGGATATTTTTGTTAAAAGGTTGTATACATAGCAGTACTTGGGACATGTAATCTTGATGATATGCTCTGAGCTATCGATATTGCTTATAGTTTGAAATTTGAAGTTACTGATGGAACTGGTTTTTTTTTGGGGGGGGGGTTGGTTTTTTTGTTTTTTTTTTTTTTGGTTTTTGGGCCACACCCGGCAGTGCTCAGGGGGTTACTCCTGGCTGTCTGCTCAGAAATAGCTCCTGGCAGGCACTGGGGACCATATGGGACACCGGGATTTGAACCAACCACCTTAGGTCCTGGATTGGCTGTTTGCAAGGCAAACACCACTGTGCTATCTCTCCGGGCCCTGGAACTGGTTTTTTAAACATTAAATTTCAAGTTATTAAATGTTACAGCTCTTAAGGATAATGGAACTTAGAGAATTAGTCTGGTTTTTCCTCTGTAGTCTGGTTCTAAGAGTAAAGTTATTAACAAGTTTTTGCTGAATGCTACTAGCTTTACATTTTTAGACACATCTTAAGTAACTTAATCATACCTAGTTGATTCCATTTTCCTTTTGTTAATTTTTTTTTCTTGCAACCTCTTTCCTAATTAGGATTTAACTGCCACCATGTCGAGCAAAAGGGCAAAGACCAAGACCACCAAGAAGCGCCCCCAGCGCGCAACATCCAATGTGTTTGCCATGTTTGACCAGTCACAGATTCAGGAGTTTAAAGAGGCCTTCAATATGATTGATCAGAACAGAGATGGTTTCATTGACAAGGAAGATCTGCATGATATGCTTGCCTCCCTGGGTAATAATCAACTTTAATATTAATATATTAGAATGTCTTTTATGTTTACTTCTTGCCTTAAAGTTATGTAAAACACAGCCTAATGATGTAGTTTACAAAGTCGAACTTTTTTTTTTTTTTTTTTTTTTTTTTTTTTTTTTTTTTTTTTGGTTTTTGGGTCACACCCGGCAGTGCTCAGGGGTTATTCCTGGCTCCAGGCTCAGAAATTGGTCCTGGCAGGCACGGGGGACCATATGGGACGCCGGGATTCGAACCGATGACCTCCTGCATGAAAGGCAAACGCTTTACCTCCATGCTATCTCTCCGGCCCCCACAAAGTCGAACTTTTAAAGACCACCCTCAGGTTTCTGAAGATCATATGAGGATAGTGTGTGTTGCAAACACATCTTGATTTTGAAAATATATTCTTTCTTTTGTCACTAGTGGATTAGCATATACTCTTTAGGCTCCTGGTTCATTTAGGCTCCTGGTTTAGGCTATCTGGTTCATTGATAACATTTAATATTTAATAAATATTTTGCCGGAACTCAAAGGGTATTAACTGCATAATCTTTTTTTGTCAAATAAGCACTCTGATGATATTTAATGCATTTTTGTGGTATAAATAAAATGATGATCCTCTTTTTTGTTAAGGGAAAAATCCAACTGATGAATATCTGGATGCTATGATGAATGAAGCTCCAGGTCCCATAAATTTTACCATGTTTCTCACAATGTTTGGTGAGAAGTTAAATGGTACAGATCCAGAAGATGTCATCAGAAATGCCTTTGCTTGCTTTGATGAAGAAGCTACTGGTAAGTCAGAGACAACCTTTAATTATCAGTGTGCTGGTTTTTAGTTATGATAACTTAAAATACATAACTGAAATTATGACATTATACCTCATTAAATTGTATCTTTCTTTGAGTGTTTTTTTTTCCATTTTTGCTTTGTTTGGATAGATTTCTCCTATGGCATGTTAAATCACTTCTTTACCTCTTCCCCTAAATATTTAATAAACAATTAAATACTTGTATTTTAAATGTATTCCTTTATTTGAATAACTTAAAAAAGAATAACTTAAAATATTTTAAGTTTAGTAACTTAAAAGTTGAATAACTTAACTTTCAGTAAAAATATGATGAACAACATGCCAGAACAATCTTAATAAAGTGTGAATTACTATAGGCTGTGACACCAGTATAGTCCTGTTTTATCTCAGACCTTTCAGTTCTTGAATCATATACCAGTATTCATCATATTTGTAAACCTTTGATCTGGAATCAGATTATTGAATTTTATATTCCTATTCTGCATAGTAGCTGTAATATAGTACCTGTAATATTTAGAATTGTTTAAATAATTCCAGCATAGTCTGGTGATAGGAATATAGTTTCTATGCTCTGGTCTCCTAGGCTCCCCACAATATGGCCCCATTTTGCCTGTTTAAGTACAGTACCCTAAACTTTGCTATCATATTTTTAACTTCCAAGCTACTCTACTCATCATTGTGCAGACTTGTTGCTGCCATTTCTGTTTTTCTTTTTTTTTTCTTTTTTTTTTTTTTGGTTTTTGGGCCACACCCGGTAATGCTCAGGGGTCGCTCCTGGCTTGGGGGACCATATGGGACACCGGGGGATCGAACCGCGGTCCATCCAAGGCTAGTGCAGGCAAGGCAGGCACCTTACCTCTAGTGCCACTGCCCGGCCCGTTTTTCTTATCTTTTTTTTTTTTTTTTTTTGGTTTTTGGGCCACACCCGGTGACGCTCAGGGGTTACTCCTGGCTATGAGCTCAGAAGTCGCTCCTGGCTTGGGGGACCATATGGGACGCCGGGGGATCGAACCGCGGTCCGTCTCCTAGGCTAGCGCAGGTAAGGCAGGCACCTTACCTCGAGCGCCACCGCCCGGCCCCTGTTTTTCTTATCTTAACACCATCACTTTCTTGAAAGGAACTCTTTTGGGGGGAGTTGCCACTCAGTTGTTATTCCTGGCTCTGCACTCAGAAATCATTCCTGGCAGATCATATTGTACTGGGGATCAAACTTGTGTTGACCTTATGCTAGATATATATTCTACACACTATGCTATCACTTTGGCCTAAAATGTAACTCTTTATAGTATTAAGAAGGGATAAGATTTGGAAGGGACAAAGGAGATGTAACATTTTTTTCTCTTAAAGACATAGGTAATTCTCTAATATCAAGAAATGAGAATGTTTGTTGATATCCAGAAGAACAGGTTAAGAGCATGCTGCTTACAAAGCCAGAAAGATAAATTCAGTTGGTTAAGGTGCTTTTGCACATGCTGACCCAGGTTTGATCCCCTATATCCTTAAGGTCCCCTGAACATTGCTGGGAATGTGATCTCATATTTCATGTATTTGCTATTTATAGTGTGCTTAGTTTAACAGACATGGCATACTGTTCACTCTTATTAGTATTTGATCCCGCTTTCTTTATTCTTTAGGCACCATTCAGGAAGATTACCTGAGAGAACTGCTGACCACAATGGGAGATCGGTTTACAGATGAGGAAGTGGATGAGCTGTACAGAGAAGCACCTATTGACAAAAAGGGAAATTTCAATTACATTGAGTTCACACGCATCCTCAAACATGGAGCAAAAGACAAAGATGATTGAAGAGAAGGGCAGTTTCTTACCAATAGTTACTTGTTGCTACTCTGGGTATTTCTGAGACTTTCTCCTAGAGCCTTTTGCATGTCCTTAGCATTTTAGCTTTTGCCTTTCTTATTGTATTTATTCTCAGCCATTTTGGGCAAATGCATCTCTTATAATCAGACTGGAAATAAGACTTCTTGTCATTTACAGAATAGAAAATAGGGTAATTTAATTTACCAACCCCCTTTCCCAAAATAACTGCATTGTACACAGAGGCAATATATTTTTTCAGAAAAGTTATCAACTCAATTTTTTCTGAACTTTAATTAAACTTTATGATAAAAACCTGTTTGTTTAAAAGTTTTATTTATGAAAACTGTCTTGTATTTGTGTTGGTCTCATCTTCCACAGACAAATCTCTATAAAATTTACTTATATAGGGGGCCGAAGAGATATAGCATAGAGGTAGGGCATTTGCCTTGCATGCAGAAGGATGGTGGTTCGAATCCTGGCATTCCATAATGGTTCCCCAGGTACGATTTCTGAGCATAGAGCCAGGAGTAACCCCTGAGTGCAGCCAGGTGTGACTCAAAAACAAAAACAAACAAAATATACTTATATAAATAGCTTTGGTAGCTTTAAATCCTAAAGTTTTAACACATATGCCTCTTCCCACTTCATTTGTTAAAAGCTTCTAATAAATTACTTATGTGATTTAGTTAGACTAGGATACTGAGTCTAATTTTAATTTGTCCTAATTTTTAAGATGATTTTAGTCCCAAAATCATAGACAGATTATTTTGTGTATGCGGTCTCAAAATGTTGAAAATACGCATGCGCGCGCGCGCACACACACACACACACACACTGTTTCTCTTTAAAACAGTGCTCCTTGTTGAATACCATTTTTTTTAATGTGCCATACAAGTGGCACTTGCGTTATTCCTGGCTCTGCAGACAGAAATAGCTCCTGCCAGGCTCTGGAGTCCATCTAGGACGCCGGGACTCGAACCCAGGTTGGCCATGTGCAAGGCAAATGCCCTAACCACTGTGTTATCGCTCCAGACCCAATACCATGTTTGTTTATGCAGCAATCTACCATATGTTTATATATGAACTTTGGGATATTTGTTTAGCCTTTTTTTTTTGTTTTGTTTTTGGGTCACACCCGGCTGTGCTCAGGGGTTACTCCTGGCTGTCTGCTCAGAAATAGCTCCTGGCAGGCACGGGGGACCATATGGGGCACCGGGATTCGAACCAACCACCTTTTGGTCCTGGATTGGCTGCTTGCAAAGCAAACGCCGCTGTGCTATCTCTCCGGGCCCTTGTTTAGCATTTTTACAGACAAATCAGCTGAAACTATATGTTGGAGAAAATGAGATAATTTTTCAATTCTAAAAGTAATTTGTATTGCAGAAACACAAACCTATTTTGGAGTCAATAGTATTTTTTATTATTTATTTAAGCACCATGGTTACAATATTGTTCACTGTTGGATTTCAGTCATAGAATGTATACCACCCTTCACCAGTGCACCCTTTCTGTCACCAAAGTCTCCCATTTAACCCCAAGCCCCCACCTGTCTGGGGCAGGCAACTAGCTTCTCTTACTCTCTCCTTTTGACACTGGTTTGCACTATTGTTAATGAGGGTATGTGCCTTGCATGTCACTTTCTCTAGCACTGAGTTCATGTACAGTGATCAGTTCCACCTATCATTGTCAAATTTGATCCTTTTCTATTCTAACTGCATTCACCACTATCTACCCTGGGCAGGATCTCCTGGATGTTATTACTAAACTGTCTCTTATTTTTCTTATATCCCTCAAATGAGTGACATTATTCTATATTTATCCCTCTCCTTATGACTATTTCACTCAGCATAATTACCTCCATGTCCATACATGTATAAACAAACTTAATGACTTCATTTTTTCCTTATGGTTTCATAGTATTCTATTGTGTAGATGTACCAGTTTATTTGTTGATGGGCACCTAAGTTGTTTCCAAATTCTGGCTAATGTAAATAGTGCTGTGATGAACATTTGTGTGCAGAGGGCATTTTTATATTGTGTTTTTGTGTTCCTAGGGTATATCCCTCAGAGTGGTATATGGGAGCTCTATTTCTAATTTTTTTTTGTTTATGTTTTTTTGAGGACTATCCATATTTTCCAAAAAGGTTGGATCAGTTTGTATTCCCACCACTAGTGAATGAGAGTCCTTTTCTCCCAACATCCATACCAGCACTGGTTGGTCTTGTTCTTTGTAACGTTTGCCTGTCTCTGGTATGATGTGATACCACATTGTTTTGATTTGAATTTCCTTCATGTGAAGCATTTTATTGTTCATCTGTAGTTCTTCTTATTCTTCTTCTTTTTTGGGGGGGGGGGGGGTTTGGGTCATACCCGGCAGCACTCAGAGGTTACTCCTGGCTCTATGCTCAGAAATTGCTCCTGGCAGGCTCGGAAGACCATATGAGATGCAGGGATTTGAACCAATGACCTTCTGCATGAAAGGCAAACGCCTTACCTCCATGCTATCTCTCCGGCCCCTTCTGTATTTCTTCTTTGAGGAAATGTCTGTTCATTTTTTCCTCTTCATTTCTTGATTAGGTATTTTATTCTTGCAAAATTCCATCAGTGTCTTGTATATTAGAGTTTATAGAAAGGAAACTCCTGAAATTTGGAGGGAAAGTTAGTTAAAAATAGTGATAGTCCAAAGTTAACTGACAATTTCTTTAGGAATCTTAATTTTTATATTATTAACAAGGCTGTCCTTGGACAAAGCTATTACTTCATTCAATAAACAATTCCTGAATGCCAGAGGACAGCAAGTCTTTGTAGTAAACAGGATAAGTGAGCTAGATCCTTAAACATGATATAGTCAGGGGAAGATTATAATGAGGTTGGTCTTGCCCTCTTAATGTAATCATAAACAAGAGAGGATGTTGCTTCATTAGGTTGGTTTCTTCAGAACTTTTACAAGGGTTCAACTCTATCTTTTGTTCATTTCAACTCATCTTTTCATTATATGAATCCACTATTGGGGGAGATGTTTGAGCTTTTTATTGGCAAATATCTTTGCTTAAACAAAACTTGTGTTTTTGCTTAAAAAAAAAAAAAAGCTAAAGTGGGGGAGTTCCTATTCTTACTTGG
Organism: Suncus etruscus; assembly: GCF_024139225.1. Lineage (NCBI taxonomy): Eukaryota > Metazoa > Chordata > Mammalia > Eulipotyphla > Soricidae > Suncus > Suncus etruscus. The sequence continues at coordinate 147,552,401 of NC_064850.1, forward strand.
CCTAATCCTATTTCAGGGAAACAATCAAATCCCAACACCAATGGTAGAAATGAAATTGCTTCATTGTCAACATTAAATATATATTATTATAGATCATATAATATGTATATATTTATATATTAATATACTTTATGTAATATATAAATATATATTTTAAAGCCACTCTAATGACTAATTATGTTTGATATGGAGGTGACATAATATTTTCTGGGAACTAGATAACCAAATACTCTGCTTTATTAATAAGTTTTTCTTTTTAATCTGGTGAATGATATACTTTAAAATTTTATTGATGGAAATGTTTTCTGTGCTGCCCAGAGAACTGATCACATACAGCTTTTAATCACGTCTGATAAAACTGAGGAATTAACTTTTACATTAAATGTGGTTAGAGGTTAGAGGAACCTGTGTTCAAAAGAAAAGTGAGGACATTTAAAGGAGATAAAAGTCATAGTATAGTCAGGGTGTCTCAGCTTTGAGTTTACTTTTAAGGTGACCAGTGCGGGAAAGTAATAGACTCTACTTGGAACAGTGCCTTACAAAGATGTAACATTTTTTAAATCTTAGTTACCACCTAGGATTATTTAGGCCATTGGACCAAATGGCAGATTGCAGCTGAGAAAAAAAAATTTGTTTTTTAAATTTGGGGCAACATCCGGTGATACTCAGTGCTTCTGGCTATGCACTCTGGGATCACATCTGTTGTGGAGCTTAGGGGACCCAATGTGGTCCGTGGGATTTAAGTCTGGGATGGCCTCATGAAAGGAAACTGCCCAATAACCCCGAAACCCCACGCCCCCCCCCTAAAGATTTTCCTCGTAAGAGAAACATTGCTATAGGTTCTGGGAGATCACTCAAGGGGCTGGAAGTTGGTGCCTTGCCCTCACTATTTCACCACCGCTTATTGAAGAAATAAAAACTCAGGTGCCCAATAAAAGGGCTATCAAACTGACGGACTCCTCCCCACCCCTTATTTCCAGGTATACTACAGTGAAAGTGACAGACAAGGAAGACCACAAAAGTGCAATGTAGTCGAGCCATTTTCTTGATTCTAACCAAGAACACTAGTGCGGTGCCTCTGTGGAGAACTCGTTTTTATAAGGACCCACAAGAAAGCATAGCTTGGGATGAAACTGCCTGGTGACTCAAAAAAGGGACGAACGCCCCCCCTGGGCCGCTGCCTCTTCCAGCTTCTGGCTGACACCGCCTGAAACCTTAAAAGACTAGGTTTTATTATTATTATTATTATTATTATTATTTTGGTTTTTGGGCCACACCCGGCAGCGCTCAGGGGTTACTCCTGGCTTTGCACTCAGAAATCGCTCCTGGCAGGCTCGGGGGGCTATCTTGGGATGCCGGGATTCGAACCACCCTCCTGCACGCAAGGCAAACGCCTTACCTCCATGTTATCTCTCCGGCCCTTTTTTGGGGGGTTGTAGGTTTTATAACCCAACTTCCGGTCTGAAAGTGCGCGGGCCCCGCGCTTCCGGTAGCCCGGGAGGGCGACTTCCGGTCCCTGGAGCGCCTCCGACCAGGGTCGCATTCCATACGCGGAAGGGCCTCGGGAAGGCGCTCGCGAGTCACGGGGGTGGCGTGAGGGTCGGCTACAGCGGCACCCCCTGGAGGGGGAGGGAGAGAGAGAGAGAAAGAGAGAGAGAGAGAGAGAACCCCAGTAAGTCCGTGCTACCTTTCGTACCAGCTTCGGCTCGGCAGTCTCGGCGGGCTCGGAGGACTCGGCTGGAGGCGGAGCCACATCCCTCCCGCCCCCGCGAGGCCTTTGGATCCTGCTGCGACTTCCGGTCCAGGCCGGAAGTGCCGCGCGGAGCCGCGACCGCCGGAAGCGACCTTCCTCCCTCCGTCTCGTTCGGCTCGTTCTGCCCGTGCAGCGGCCGCGTCTCATTCGCTTAATTGAGCCCGGCTTCTGGCGCCTCGCGGCGGTGAGTGAGGCTCCTTCTGCGCGCGGCACCCCTGTGGGACCACCTTGGGCCTCCTCGCGCCCGCCGTCCCCCAGGTCCCCGAAGCCGGCCTCGGGAAGGGGGACGGACGGTCGGGACGCGAAGGGTTGGGCCGCCCTGTGGAGCTTCCCGATCGAGGGGCTGGGAAGCGCCAGGGGCACCGGAAGCCGGGCCTGGAGAACCTCTGGCTTTTGCAAAAGGGGGCGCCCCACCCGCCCCGCCCTGATGACTTCACCTCACCTGGGACCTTGGCCGCGCCTTAGGGCGTGGGGCGCCGCTCCTGCAGGCTCTTGGAGGTGCCGCGCCTGGTGGCTTGCTTGGCTGTGTCCCTAGGCGTCATGCTGAGAGCACCGGCTCCAGAGTGAATGTTCTGCATGAATGCATGCTCGATTCGGGCTCAAAGGGGGGCACGATCTCTATAGAAACGGTGGTGATCGCGCACCCTGCTTTGCATCTTTTTCTTTTATTATTCGTTTCCTTTGACGAAAAGGACTTGCTGTCTGAATATAAATTCAATTGGCCTAATGTTGGTGTGGGGAATGGTGAGGCCTTTCTGGGCTCCACCCGGCTCACCCCCTATGATCTGACAGGTCTGAAGGTTGCAGGGTGAGGGCGGAGAGATTCACAAAGCAGTCGGATGAAGTTCCAGGAGTCTGCCAGCTTGATTTCACAGTCCCTACCGCCGTGCACGCCTCCTCATATGGCCTCTTATATCAAACCTTTCCCTAGCAGCTATTTCTCTACTACTGGGCTCTCGGCCTCCGTCTCCCTTTCAGCTGCTTTTTCCAGGCTTCCGAACTGGCTTCCAGGCTGACTAACTTCCTTTGCTGATGCTACTGTTGCTGCTTCTTTGATGATGCTCAATTGCTGATTCTGAATCTGATGCTGTATCTCTGATGATGATGCCTCTCCTACACTTCTCTCTTAACTCTCCTTCTTATCTCCTCTCTTCTCCCCCATGCAGACTCCTCTACCTGCCCATTCCAGGTATGGGCAGTTCTGATCATTCAGGTGGGATAAATAAGTTGGGGGGAGGGGATACCCACAGGACTAAAAACAGAAATTTCAGAATGGGTGCTCAAAATCATTGACGCCACGGAAGAACTTGAGCGTTGCTGGCTCAATCAGTCCGTGAAAGGAAGTGATTTGCAAGAGCCTAAAAGCTCCCAAGAGATGGATGGGGTTGAGGGGTCGCGTGAAAGAAGCTCGGAGGAAAGCCCTCGAGAGTGAAAACGTTCTGTAATGAATGAATGAGTCGGTGGTGGAAGAAGATGCGCGGGTGTGTAGCAAGGTGGGAGCTTGAAGTGGGAACGTGAGACCTTCAGGAGAAACAAAACATGAGCCGCGTTAGGGGGAGCCCTTTGGACTCACCAGAGAAAAAGGGCTGTTAAGAGAATTCTTTGTGCAGCTTTTGTTTAAGCTGGATTTGTAGAATTCCTTTGGTAAGAAAAGGAACCGCAGGGCAGGGTTTTATTTTAAATCGGAAAGCACTTTATGGATTATCTTGGGGAACCCTCCTTTTACAAAGTGGGGAATCCTAGGGGGGTGTGAGGTCATTGTTCTTGCTCTAGATCCTCGGACATAGGAAGTTCGCATGATCTTTCTCTAGCCTTGCCACCTGCACCCATCAATTCCTCACGGTGTTATTTGTTCATGCTCTGTGGTGACTCAGTTCCTCATTAATGTTTTCAGAAAGCTGCCTGTACTGGACGACCGAGCCCCAGGTGAGGTTACTTCTGATGGTGCTTGGAGAGTTGTGGGATGCTGGATATCAAACACCAGTGTGCTGCTTACAAGGCAAACACATTTGATTGGAATCTTTATTTTTTGTTCTTATTTGTTCTTTGTTCTGTTCTCTGTTGTGGCATTGCTTGCACTCCTAGTGAGCCATCCCTGTTGTGTGGCAGAGAATTTTTGCTACCTTTATTCAGTATATTATGGGCCAGTGGCAAAATTTATAAACCCAGATGTACTGTCAAAGCTCCATCATCTGCAAAACCTTACCTTAATGCCCCAGCTCACGAATTAGGTTGCTAAACATCCTCCTGCTGGAGTAACTACTACCACTTTACATTAATTTGACTAATATTTGATTTCTTTGTCTTTTCTTTGCCTATATCACCTCCTCTTTCCGCAATTGCCTCATTTGCCAGTGGTTACTTTGTCACTATTTTTTAACAGTTATAAGAAAAAGCACAGTCATTTAAAGACCAGTATTTTGAAGGAAAATCTAATTAGGAAGTGAGAATTTGAAAACCAGCATAGGACTATTGCAGTTAGCAATTTCATCGCATAATCATTGCAGATTCTTTTATTTTTGCAAAAACGGCTGGTGTGACCATTATGCAAGGCTTTTTTGGTATTGGTATCACACTGCCATCAGATATAAGTAGAGACAGCACCTTAATCCCTGTATTATTCCAGCTCCTGTGAGGCTTTAAAAAAACACAAAAACAAAAAAATTGTTAATTACTTTCAAACAAGATGTTGGAGCTAGAGTGATAGTACAGCTGGTTGAGTGCTTGCCTTTCATGTTTCTGACCAGAATTGATCCTGGGTACTCAAGGTGATTCCCAAGCCCTGCTAGGTAAGATCCCTAAGCACTGCTGTGTGTGGCTCAAAAGTCAAAATGATAAAACAAGGTATGATAACTTTGTGATGAAGTATGACAAGAGGAATCCACAGAAGAACCTGAGAGCTCATTCAGTGGGCTGGAACTGCTTGCTTTTCTTGCAGAGGGCCCAGGTTCTGTCCTAGCACTGCCTTGTCCCCTGACCATAGCAGGAACAATCCCAGCACAGTTAAAAGTAACTTGAGCAATCATGCTGACTGCTGGGTGTGGCCAAAAGCCCTACCTCTTAAAAAGATAGACCCCCATATAACCAGTGAGAAGATTTCTTATTTGATATAAACTAGACTGAAGCTCCTTGATCTCTTAAAATCTGTGGTTATAATAGTGAAATACAGGAGCTGGGGCATAGTACAGTCTGTTATATACAGCCAACACAGGTTTAATCATAGAACCTCATGGTTCAGGCAGTGGCAGATGTGGCCCCAAAACAATACAGATATTTATTTGGTTATTAATAAGACTTGGAAAATACAGCAAGTTTATTAGTTTTACATTCCTATGTCACCAGCTGTCCTAAAGTTTCTGAGAACCAGAAATTCTAGGATAGCCTAGATGTATAATTCTGACTCAGGGTCCCTCCTAAAGTTGGAGACTTGATCTTAACTGGTCCTTTCCTGTCTGCCTAAAAATAGACAAATTTACAATAGTTTTCTTGCCTTTAACAGAAGGGCTGAGTATCTGTCAACAAGGAATTCTTAAAGTTTTTCTACTACCCCTTTTGCCTAAGAATTGTTATGTGATCTGTATATATGAATAGATCGTAAATTTATTAATTTTTTTCTAAGATTTTATGTAGCTTTGCCGTCTTCATGACTTACTAATAAGAAGCTCGGCTATAGACAGCTAAATCATTACATAATAAGTCTTAGTCGGGCCCGGAGAGATAGCACAGCGGCGTTTGCCTTGCAAGCAGCCGATCCAGGACCAAAGGTGGTTGGTTCGAATCCCGGTGTCCCATATGGTCCCCCGTGCCTGCCAGGAGCTATTTCTGAGCAGACAGCCAGGAGTAACCCCTGAGCACCGCCGGGTGTGGCCCAAAAACCAAAAAAAAAAAAAAAAGTCTTAGTCTTATTTATAGTGCCTTTTTGATAATCTTTCATAAGTAGTCTTCATGTCACTCATAACACATTCAGCCTTTAATTTTCAACTAAAAATGATTATTTTTGTTATGTCAGTGATTGAATCAAGGTTGGCCTCATGCAAAGCAAGTGCCATAACCCCTGTACTGTCTCTTTGGCCTCCTTATGATTTTTCTCTTATTTTAAATCTCATATTTCTAAACCAAGTAGCTCAGAAGTATAAAAGGAAGATTGATGTTTTGTTGTTTGATTTTTGGGCCATATCCAGTGGCTCTCAGGTTTATTCCTGTCTCTGAACTCAGATGAACTTTGTGTGTGTGGTACCAGGGATCAAACTAAAGGTGTGACAAATGTAAGGCAACTGTTTTACCTCTGGACACCAGCCCCAGCCCAGTACTTTGTTTTTAATTGGGGATAAGAGAGTGGCACACCCAGTGAGTCTCAAGTTTCTTTTCTCTTGGCTCTACACTCAGGAATTACTTATGGCTGGTACAGGGATCTTTATGGGATACCAGGGATCGAACTTAGGTTGGCCATGTACAATACTATTGCTCCTGCCCCATGCTTGGCTTTTTATTGTGTTCTGTTGAGCTTGTATTTTCTCTGTAACATTTTTTAAGTACCAACAGTGATTTGCTCTTGATTTTCTTATACCAAACTTTTTTCCTTTGGTAGGGGGTGGGGAGTCAAAATTGCCTCACCATCTAGTGGCTTTTCTATGCATAACAGGCTCTTTGCTCTGATAAATTTGTAGAGTGTTTTCCTTGCATGCATCCAGTTCTGGAATCACATACAGTGCTCAGGATCAGATAGAAGCACCTTACCTGCTGTACTGTTTTTAGCTCTTCTTCAGTTATCAGTCAAAACTCACTGAAAGCTGCTCAAACTATGGTTTTGGTTTATTTCAGTGAAGGGATCAAAATTAAAATCAACGAAGGGAAGAAACATGGGTAGCAGAGTCCAAAAAGGGTTCCAAGTGTAGGAAAATCAGATGGTGTTGACTCTTCTTGGCAAGAAGTGTGAAAAATATCTGCATTTTTGCTAGCCAGGGAAACTCTCAATTCATAGCTATCCCTTAATTTTTATTGGGCTTTATTAAAAAGATACCCTCTAATGACCCACACAATGAATGACTTCACTCTCCTTGATATGACTCAAAGCATTTGGATAAATCACTTTCTTATATATGGTGTGATCCAAGACTTCAAATGTTGGATAAAACAATTACAAGAAAAGATATTATCGGTACTTCCCAGGCCAAGGACAAAAGCCTAATGTTTCTTTAGGTAATATTTACTAATTTATTGTAAGATTCTGTAGTGAGATTCTGTACTAATCACCCGTGTACTGTGAAGTCTGAATAAAATTGGATACAACTTTTGCTTTAAGTTTTCAAGATTATGTGTGGCTAGTAATATGGAGTTGATAAACTTGAATTCAGAATTTTCTAACTTTCAAAGAAAATAGTATTTTTTATTGCAGGGGCCAAATACAGCAGTGCTTGAGTGCCAAACAATGTCAGATATCAAATACAGGGCCCTACATAGTGTTTACCACTTGAGCCGCAACCCCTGTCTGGCAATAGTATTTTTGTTTTGTAGTTACTTACATTATTATAAACTTAAGATAAAAAAAAAAAAACAAACTGAAAACCATTCCTTCTTTTAACATTTAAGTGAATGCTGCCTTTAATAAGTACCTCATCTCCAGTGCAATAGTCAACCATATGTGACCTAATATTGCAAAAGCTAGATAATTGAGAATTGATTGAGAAGATAGGAAATGAAGCCAATTGAATATTAGGCATTCCAAGTTTTCAAGAAAAAAGGAGAGTGAAGGATTAAAAGGTAGGCTTGTAAAAGATAGGTTTGATCATCTTTAAAAAATGTCTTTTGGGGCTTGGAGAGATAGCACAGCAGTGTTTGCCTTGCAAGCAGCCGATCCAGGACGAAAGGTGGTTGGTTCGAATCCCAGTGTCCCATATGATCCCCCGTGCCTGCCAGGAGCTATTTCTGAGCAGACAGCCAGGAGTAACCCCTGAGCACCGCCGGGTGGGGCCCAAAACCCAAAAAAAAAAAAAAATGTCTTTTGAACACACATGAGTAAGTTTTCTAGACACTGAATAATTCCTCATGTAACTCTCACCAAAGATAATTGTAGATAACCCTCCCAAAAAAGGTTCAGCCTATACAATATTACCAGTAAAATAGTTATGATATGCTTGTGAAGGTTAAATGGATTAATTCTTGTAAAAGTTACTGTCAACTTTGGAGTTATTGTTACATGTTTTAAGATTAGTTTTCATGGAACAAAAATAGATTTTAGGGGCCAGAGTAATAGGTATACAGCAGGTACAATGTTTACTTTGGACATGCCAACTCCGGTTTTATCCCTGGCATCACACATGGGCCTACAAGCACCATCAAATCAGGTGTGAACCTAATTACAGAGCCAAGAGTAATTCCTGAGCACACCCTCCTGTTGCTCTTAACAAAAAAAAAAAACAAAAAAAAAACAAAGACAATATTTAGATCTGTAAAAAGTACATTGAGTAAGATGCATGCTTTGCATGCTAATATCCTGGGTTCAGGCTCCTGAGCAGAAAACCAGAAGTAAACACAGCACAGCCAGAAGTGGTAAAAAGCCCAAGAAAGTGAATAAAAATTGTTTTTTTAAATTGGAAGATTTTGGGGGGGGGGGTCACACCTGGCAGCACTCAGGGGTTACTTCTGGCTCAACACTCAGAAATCGCTCCTGGCAGGCTTGGGGGAGGGGGGATCATATGGGATGCTGCGACTCGAACCACCGTCCTTCAGCATGCAAGGCAAACGCCTTACCTTCATGCTATCTCTCTGATCCCAAATTGGAAGATTATTACTTTTTGTTTTTCAAAATTTGTAATTTACCCAGGCATTATTGCATGGTAAATAAAATTTAAGGGACCAAAGACATTGTACAGTGGGTAAAGCATTTGCTTTGCACATGACTGACCCAGGTTTGATCCCAGATGCCACTTATAGTCACCTGTGCACTGCCAGGAGTGATCCCTAAGTACATAACCAGGAGTAAACTCTTAGCACACTGGGTAGGTGTGGCTCAAAAACCTAAAATAAGTTTAAATCTGTATTTCTATCCAGATAAAGTATTTCTAAGGATTTTTTCCCTATTTAAAAATGTTTATTTTTTTCCTGTATGTTTTATGCTTTTCCCTTCTTAACTCTAGACTTAAAACAGCCACCATGTCAAGCAAAAAAGCAAAGACCAAGACCACCAAGAAGCGCCCTCAACGTGCAACATCCAATGTATTTGCCATGTTTGACCAGTCACAGATTCAGGAGTTCAAAGAGGCCTTCAACATGATTGATCAGAACAGAGATGGTTTCATTGACAAAGAAGATTTGCATGATATGCTTGCTTCACTAGGTAGATTTATAAATGCAAATAACAATTTTATGAATTGTTTTTTAGTGTAAAATGCATATATTTTCTCTTCTCTTTACATCAAAAGCCTATTGTGAAATGTCCAGGTGTGGGAAAAGGTCTTGGCTGGCACTGTGGCCACCCAGGATTCTATTCCCATTAGCTAAATATTATAAGTCTGATGAAAATCTATCTAAAGGATGGCTTGATTACAGACTACCAGAATTTCATACAGAATAAGCACAACTTAATAATATAGCATAGCTAATGATAAGATTAAGGATAGTTTTAATTAAAGGAAAGAAAGTATTAAGATACAATATTTAAAACAAACTACCCTCTTGTTATTTTGTTATTTCTTGTATGGATTTTTTTTTTTTAAGAAGGTAATGGAAGATCCCCGTGTTCTGCCTCCAATCAGCATTGATTTTACGGTTGGAAGGATAAGAAATGGTAAACATGAGTTTTGGGTAGACTCAAGCCTGGGCGAAGAAGTGGGTAGGTTAGGAATTGGCATACAGTTAGCCATTACTTTAGAATGATCTTGTGCTTGCCTGTTGGGCAGAAAGGGCAAGTCAAGGGGCCATGGGCTGAGAGCTTTCTACTTTTTTCATTTCAATAAGTACAACGTGATTAGTTTGCTTTAGTTCCTCCTTTTTCTCCTAACATTTTGAATTATAAATCTACAAAAGAGTTGAAAGGACAGTATAGTGAACATGAATACAGTCATATCAGGATTCACCAAGTCATTCAGCTATTATGTTTTGCAACATTTTTTCCTCCAAACACTCTGGGGGCTACTTCAGTTATAGTACTGGAGGTATCATATGGCCAGGATTGAATTTAAGAACTTACATTTAAGACATGGATAACCATGTGAGCTACAACCCCACCCTCAACATTTCTTTTATATAGAATGAGAATAAATTCGTCTAGTATGTTGTCTATAAGTAGGTTGTATCCCAATGATTTTTATACTCAAAATAGCTACTTTTTTTTTTTTTTTTTTTGGTTTTTGTTTTGGGCCCCACACCAGGGACTTCTCCCAGCTTCAAGCTCAGGGACTCATTTCTTGGGGAACCTGCGTGTGCTCCAGCCTGTTGAGCGCTCTCTCTTGCCCTAAGTAAGTATATTTTGAGCTTATTACTGCTAAAGAAAGCTCAAATTGGGGAATATGAAGCTTCTTGATTGTTTTTTTTTTTTTTAATTTAAACAACTTTATTACATACATGATTGTGTTTGGGTTTCAGTCATGTAAAGAACACCACCCATCACCAGTGCAACATTCCCATCACCAATGTCCCAAATCTCCCTCCTCCCCACCCAACCCCCGCTGTACTCTAGACAGGCTTTCTATTTCCCTTGTACATTTTCATTATTAGGATAGTTCAAAATGTAGTTATTTCTCTAACTAAATTCATCCCTGTTTGTGGTGAGCTTCATGAGGTGAGCTGGAACTTCCAGCTCTTTTCTCTTTTGTGTCTGAAAGTTATTATTGCAAGAATGTTTGTCATTTTTCTTACAACCCATAGAGGAGTGAGACCATTCTGCGTCTTTCTCTCTCTCTCTGACTTATTTCACTCAGCATAATAGATTCCATGTACATCCATGTATAGGAGAATTTCATGACTTCATCTCTCCTGAGAGCTGCATAATATTCCATTGTGTATATGTACCACAGTTTCTTTAGCCATTCGTCTGTTGAAGGGCATCTTGGTTGTTTCCAGATTCTTGCTATGGTAAATAGTGCTGCAGTGAATATAGGTGTAAGGAAGGGATTTTTGTATTGTATTTTTGTGTTCCTAGGGTATCTTGATTATGTTCTAAAGAATGAATACTCATGGCTATCATGTAATTGATCTTTACTGAATGAGTAATAGACTGATGAACTGATTAAGAAGATAACTTCTGTTTTGAAGAAAATTGTGCCTTGTTAAGTGTTATGGTTTCAAATCAGCACATCATTTTGTGCATCTGAATGAGCCCATAGGTGTTAAACCTAACCCAGTTTATTCTAACTACTTGTGTGTGTATTTTGCTGGGGAGAGAACCTAGTCATAAATTGAATTGTCCATATCCCCTGTATTCTAATGTCTTTTTTGTATTTGTATTTTTCTAACACATTTAGTTTACACTTTTTCTAAATAAAAGTGCTGCAAGAAAATCAGGTTTAGAGGGGAGGGGGAGGGGAGGGGAAAATCAGGTTTAGTATGAAAGTATAGGGACTAGAGACATAATACAGGGGGTAATATACTGACCCTGGTTGAGGCCCCTGCTGTAATGGTCCAGGGGATACTCCTGAGAAAGCCAGGAATAGCACCTTGCACACTATTAGATAGAATTCTTCAAATAAAGGAAAGTGAAAAAGCAGATCTTTCTAGATTTTATTTATTCAATGAAATATAATTAATTCTGGCTTATTTTTGTATTGATAATTTTGTTCAGTGATGCAGTGAGTGGGATTAAAATGCATTAAAACAGTTACCAACTTGGTTTGCATTTTGGCTAAATTCCCAGGATTAAAGCCTAAATGTGAAACATAATTCTGGATTTAACTATCACTAGCACTTAGTTCATTATAATAATGAGAGACTTCCTAGATAAAAAAAAAAAATTTAACTTGCAGATGTGCTTTCCTTTGAACTTTTATTACCAAATTTAACTAGTTTATTTTACAGATTATGATGGTAAATGATAGGGTCAGATAAATGATAGGTACACAGTGGGTAGGGCATTTGCCTTGCACACTGCCAACCCAGGTTCATCCCTGGCATCCCTTATGGTACTCTTGAGTACCACTGGGTATGTGGCCTCAACTCCCCCCTCAAAAAACGTCAATATTTTTTTGTATTATTATTAATTATTATTATTATTATTATTATGTTTTTCTTCCTTTTTCCCTTTCTTAAACTGATTTTTATAGTCTAGAAGGATTCCTCCCGTTTTTTGCTTGTTTGAATGTTTGCCTCCCCTCCCTTTTTTCTTTTTTCTTTTTTTCTTACCTTCAAACAGAACCACATAACTTGAATCATCTTGTTCTGCCTCACAAATTGAGGGGGAAATAATGGCGGACACCAAGACCAAACAGTCGTATGAACATTGAGTAGAAATAAAAAATGATCAGACTTAAACACCAAATCCAAAGCCAACTACAACAGAATCGATACCCAATCTATAACAAGCTAGACACAGAAGGGACCACTTATATTAGCAGCCCAGGGGGCAAAGGAGGGGCTATACGGGATGCATGCTGGGAACGGGTGGAGGGAGTACAACATAGTTGGTGGAAAAAATGCCCCTGACTCAGTGTCACTATGAACTTAAAATACTATTGTGAATGATTTATAATCCATTTTGGTCAAAGTAAAAATTATTTATAACAAAAAAAGGGTAAATCCTGAGTACATTCTCCAGGTCACATAGTGGCAGAACTATGATTCAACCTCCCATTTCAAACTCCTAGTTCACTGCTCCTTTCCCCCACACTGGGTCTCACACATGTCTGGGGGGTGGGGGGGAGAGGAACGACAGAAACTCTGTTATTCCTAGCCTGTGTGGCCGTTATTACCTGACAGCTTCTCCCACCTCTAAGAGAAGGATCAGAGGATTGTCCTCATTAATTATATTAGAAGAGTGAGAAGTGTTCTTGATTGAAGCTGAGATTAAGATTTCTCAATAGATACAATCCTAAATAAAATTGTAGTGCTGTACCGTGAGTAAACAAAAAAGTGCTTGGATTATATCTGGCAGTAAATTTTTTATAATGTAATTCCAGATGCATTTTTATTTTTAAATCAGTTTAATAATCTGAACTGGGATAACCAATTATAAATAAAATTCAAAAAGAAAGATTTTTTTGGCTCATAACTCAATGCTTACGTTGGAAGACTTCAGGTTCTATGGATTGAATCTGGAGCCCTGCATACAGAACTTGAACTCCATTGCACTGAGCTATTTCTTTGGCCCAGTAACTTTTTTGTTTGTTTTTTTGTCACACCCATGATGCTCAGGGATTACTCCTGGCTATGTGCTCAGAAATGCTCCTGGTTTGAGGGACCATATGGGACTGGGGGAACTAGCCTCTGTCCATCCTAGGTCAGCCCTGTGCAAGGCAAGTGGGCAACTGCTCTGGCCCCAAGGCACAGTAACTTTTTTAATTGATTTATTTTTATGTAGACTGCCTCTTTTAATAATTTTTTGTTGAGGTATCATAGCTCTAGTGACAGTTTTAAGGCATACAATGAGCAAGTTTATCATAAAATGAAGATTTAGCCATTTGAATAGCTGGTGTTAAAATTCTTACTAATATAATAGATATGAAATGTCATCAGCTTTTAAAATATATGAAGTTATATGGCTCATAGTTTCAAGAGCTTTGATGAATAATAATTAAAAGCTGCAAAAAGTTATCAACAAAGTGAAAAATATGCCACTGAAGTTCCAAATGTATCTTATGATGTATCAAAGATGTTTTTTAATTGTTAAAAATTGTTCTTTGATTTGGTCATGAAATTTTTGTGTTTTTTGGGGGCCACACCCAGCAGGGCTCAGGTTACTCCTGGGTCTGTGCTCAGAAATCGATCCTGGAAGGCTTAGGGGACCATATGGGATGCAAAGAATTGAACCTGGGTCTGTCCTGGGTCAGCCGTGTGCAAGGCACTCGCTGTGCTAGCTCTCTGGCCCCTTGGTCATGAATTTTTAATTGAATCTTAATGAGATACAGTTACAGAGTTATTCATCATTTTCAATTATACATTTTTCCAATGTACCTTTCCTGCCACTAGTGTGCCTAGTTTTCCTCCTGTCTTCCCTCTTGCCGTACCATATTCTGCATCTGTGGCAGATAATTTTCTCCTCCCTCACTTTTCCTTTTTCTTTAGACACTGTTAGCAATATTGTTACTGAAGGCGTATCACTTCAGTTTTTGTCCAGAATGATCATTTCCAACAACTAGTGGTCCCATCTCTGTCCTAACTGAGTTTTATGGCACATTTCCTAAACCATGGGTCAGTTCTTTTTCTCTAGTGCTTTTGGATATTATTAACATACTCTCTTTTAAGATTATTTTTAATAAATATTTTTTCAAGTTAATGGGGAAATTTTATCTGATGATGTAACTCAAAACTCAGTGTAGAGAGCACAAGTGTTGCATGCATAAGTCCCAGATTTTATTCCTGGTACTAACAAAATATCTTAGAAAATAGTTACTTGTTAACATTAGTTATCTTAAGTGTTAAACTTTTAAATCTTATAGGGAAAAATCCAACTGATGCGTATCTTGATGCCATGATGAATGAGGCCCCAGGACCCATAAATTTCACCATGTTTCTCACAATGTTTGGAGAAAAGTTAAATGGTACAGATCCGGAGGATGTCATTAGAAATGCCTTTGCTTGCTTTGATGAAGAAGCAACTGGTAAGTACTCTTATTTATGTTGTCTTGTGCACATTATATGAAATAGGAAATGAAGATTAGTGAGATATAAAAGTTAAGTTAAATAAAACTAAACTTACTTACAATAAGGTGGTATATCTCAAAATGGCTAGTATATAGATATGATCCCACCCCACAAAAAGTAGCTCCGCAATTTGTGTTATTAAGTTTTGCATTTAGTTTCTAGATTCCTGAAAGCCAAAGGAAGAATTAAAGGTTTTTTTTGTTTGTTTGTTTTTTGGGCCACCCCCAGCGGTGCTCAGGGGTTACTCCTGACTGTCTGCTCAGAAATAGCTCCTGGCAGGTACGGGGGACCATATGGGACACTGGGATTCAAACCAACTACCTTTGGTCCTGGATTGGCTGCTTGCAAGGCAAACACCGCTGTGCTATCTCTCCGGGCCCTATAAGTTATTTTTAATACAGTAAAAATACTTCAGAGATTTTAAATGTTGCCAAAAGGTATAGTTAGCAATCACAGCATTTATACTCTTAGTTACTTGTCTCCTTTTAACATATTTAAAACCTGGTTAGTCACTTTTCTTACTTCCTGCTTTCACCTATTGTTTAATTATCTATGTATCTATTCCTATTTCTGAGATATTTGCTCCAATGTTTCCAGTTGTTGATCAAAATTGTGTCCCGCCCTATTTTTCAGTCTTTGAATACAAGGGTCTTTACCTTTTCTACTCTGGTAACTCATTTCGGAATAATTTTGTAAGCATAGTATGTATTAAGAGTATTTATTTAGGGGCCGGAATGATAGCATAGCAGTATGACGTTTGCCTTAACAACACTGACGACCCGGGATGGACCCAGGTTCAATCCCTGGCATCCCATACGGTCCTCCAAGCCTGCCAGAACTCATTTCTGAGCACAGAGTCAGAAGTAACCCCTGAGCACCATCGGGTGTGGCCCCCCTCAAAAGATTATTTAAATAAAATTATTTAATATGAATAAGAAATTAAAGTAATTGAGAAGCATTTACCTTGTCTTTATTTACAAATTTATTTTGCTTATGTAAATAGAAATATTCTGAAATAAATTGTAAGACTTTACTACTAGGGAAGTGAACCATTGCTGTGCCTACAATTGATTTTTTTCCCTCTATTGCCTCCCAGGCACCATCCAAGAAGATTACCTCAGAGAACTGCTGACCACAATGGGTGATCGGTTTACAGATGAGGAAGTGGATGAGCTGTACAGAGAAGCACCTATTGACAAAAAGGGAAATTTCAATTACATTGAGTTCACACGCATCCTCAAACATGGAGCAAAAGACAAAGATGATTGAGAGAAACTTCCAGAGTCTTTGTCTTATTTCGTAGACACATTTCCCCATTCTCATACACTTGTTGCATGCAACTTAGTTTAACTGCTTTGCCTCTTTTCACTGTATTTATTCTAGACCTTTCTGTCACTTAGCAGTTGGTATAATTAGATGGCAGTTGGGGATAAGGTTGTAAATTGTATTGAAAAGTAGATTACAAATAAAATAAAAATCAACAAATATGAAATCCCAGGAAAATATATCTGGTATTTTTGTTTTGCTGGATTTTTAAATTTTTATATAATAAAAATGTTATTTTAAAATAAAGATACACTGACTCAAATGGAATAAAATGGAAAGTGATAGTTGGGTGTAGTCCTTTATTCAAATTTTTGATTGATTTCGAGTTCATGATAAAACACATTTTCATATATATGGGGTAGTATTAGATCTTTTATGGCTTTTTCACATAGTAATTTTTAAACTATTGAAATATATAGAATGCATTTAAAATGAATTTTAGAATAATCTAAGAAAAATTAATATGTTCTAAGAAAATTGATGTGTTAATCTGATTATTAGATAAGACAAAATTCTGTAGAAAAGATAATTATAAAGCTTTACCCATACAAATTTTACTGTTTCTCAGCCTTGAGAGAGTGATTTTCAATATCCATGCATTTTTGGGGGTGTGTGAGAGCTCCATATACTTGAATAACTGTTTAGAATCACTATTAATGAGAGTTTGAGATTCTAGCCTCAAGAGATTATGGGGCTAGAAGTACTTCACTCTCTGGGACCTGGCTAGCAGCTGGCTACTTTGCTGCTTCCTGGGTTAGTATAGAAGAATGCATAGAGCATTCTTAAAATAATCATAGTTTTCAAGTCTAAAAATACTAAGCACTATGATAATGAGCCCTGTAAAAGGAGTCTACTCCACAAAGTGTCATCTTACAGGTATTGAGCAACTAGGGTCCTTTCCTGAAAGCAAACTGAAAATGGGCATCGTGATATAGTAAACTAGCTTGAATTGAAAATAAATTACAAAAACATAATGAATGAGCACTGCAGCAAGAGTCTATGGCATGTAGTTGCCTAATCCAATGGTGTCTGTGGACAAACATTAGATCAGATTAGCAGGAATAATCAAATGGAAATGAATAGATTAGAATATTTGTCAAGACATCATACTGAGCACTGTATCAATAGTTAATATAGCACTGTAATGTGATTCTGTGGCAGCCACCTAGATCTCCAAGAACCACTGAACAAAAAGATTAAAGAGTTATTATTGATATTAAAATTAAGACCATAAAACTTTTTTTTTCTATTACTCTGGCACAAGACACTAGAACATTCTTATAGTGATGAGCACTGTAGTGAGTCCATGGCTTCCTAACACATTCTTCACCAGTTGTGTCTGTGGATAAAAGCATTGGAATATTATTATTGACATCTATAAAGGGCAATTGATCGAACACCTGCTCAATCTAACCAGCTGTATCTGTTGTTGCAGATCTCTGAAGTTTAAAAGAGAACATAGTTTTTGTGTTTCTCCTCTTCCACTCAGTTTGTTTCCTTCTATACTCTGGAGCATAAGATGTTCGACACATATACCATTTAGATCATTGTGTTTCTTTGTGCGGTTATTCTTTTCTTTTCTTTTCTTTTTTTTTTTTTTTTGGTTTTTGGGCCACACCCGGCGGTGCTCAGGGGTTACTCCTGGCTGTCTGCTCAGAAATAGCTCCTGGCAGGCACGGGGGACCATATGGGACACCGGGATTCGAACCAACCACCTTTGGTCCTGGATAGGCTGCTTGCAAGGCAAACACCGCTGTGCTATCCGGGCCCTTTGTGCGGTTATTCTAAATATTACATATAAGCTATATCATTCTGTATTTATCCTTCTGGCTTACTTCATTTAACATAAAATCTTCTAGTTCCATCCATGTTGCTGCAAATTGCATGATTGCTTCATTTCTTTTTCGACTGCTTGCAGTGCTTGCTGTGCTATCTCTACGTTCATTTCTTACAGTTATGTAATATTCCATTGTATATAAGTAGCAGATCTTCATGATCCACTCGTGTGATTTTGGACATCTAAGTTGATTCCAAGTCTTGGCTACTGTCCTGAGTACTGCAATGAATAGCTGTGTGCATACATTTTTTTTGGAAGGATGTTTTTACTGTCCTAGGGATAGATACCCAAAAGAGGGATTGCTGGCTCATATGGCAGCTCAATTTTGAGTTTAGTGAGAACCCTCCATACGTTTTCCATAGGAATAGGATCACACAGCATTCCCACCAGCAGATGAGAGATGCTTTCTTTTTTTTTTTTTTTTTTTTTTTTTTTTTTTTTTTTTTTCCATGCATATGTACCTTTAATGTACACTTTTTTCTGGATTCCCACACCTATTCTGAGGAGTACATCATCAGAAACCCATGCACACCACAGTACATTTTAAACTGTATTTGCTACTTCATAACTTAGCTTAAATTCCTTTGTTCTTTTCTTTTCTTTTTTTTTTTTTTTTTTTTTTTTTTTTTTTTTTATTTTTTATCTTTATTTAAACACCGTGATTACAAACATGATTATAGTTGTATGATTACAGTCATGTAAAGAGCACCCCCCCTTCACCGGTGTAACATTCCCACCACCAATTTCCCAGATCTCCCTCCTCCCCACCCCCCTACACCTGTACTCGAGACAGGCTTTCTACTTCCCTCATTCATTCACATTTTATGATAGTTTTCAGTGTAGTCATCTCTGCAACTGCACTCATCACTCTATGTGATGAGCTGCATGTCCTGAGCTGCACCTACCAGCCCTCATCTCTCTTGTCTCTGAGATATTGTTAAAAATGTCCTTCATTTTTCTTAAAGCCCATAGATGAGTGAAACCATTCTGCGTCTTTCTCTCTCCCTCTGACTTACTTCACTCAGCATAATAGATTCCATGTACATCCATGTATTGGAAAATTTCATGACTTCATCTCTCCTGATGGCTGCATAGTATTCCATTGTGTATATGTACCACAGTTTCTTCAGCCACTCATCTGTTGAAGGGCATCTTGGTTGTTTCCAGAGTCTGGCTATTGTAAATAGCGCTGCAATGAATATAGGAGTAAGGAAGGGTTTTTTGTATTGTATTTTTGTGTTTCTTGGGTATATTCCTAGGAGTGGTATAGCTGGATCGTATGGAAGCTCAATTTCCAGTTTGTGAAGGAATCTCCATATCGCTTTCCATAAAGGTTGTACTAGACGGCATTCCCACCAGCAGTGAAAAAGAGTTCCTTTCTCTCCACATCCCCGCCAGCACTGCTTGTTTTCCTTTCTTGTGATGTGTGCCAATCTCAGTGGCGTGAGGTGGTACCTCATAGTAGTTTTGATTTGCATCTCCCTGACGATTAGTGATGTTGAACATCTTTTCATGTGCCTTTTGGCCATTTGCCTTTCTTCTTTTTCAAAGTGTCTGTTCATTTCTTCTCCCCATTTTTTGATGGGGTTAGTTGTTTTTTTCTTGTATAGTTCTGTCAGTACCTTGTAAATTTTGGATATTAGCCCTTTATCTGATGTGTATTGGGTGAATAATTTCTCCCACTCAGTGGGTGGCCTTTGTATTCTGGGCGCTATTTCCTTTGAGATGCAGAAGCTTTTCAGCTTAATATAGTCCCATCTGTTTATCTCTGCTTCCACTTGCTTGGAAAGTGCTGTCTCCTCCTTAAAGATGCCTTTAGTCTCAATGTCCTGGAGTGTTTCACCTACATGTTGTTCTATATACCTTATAGTTTCAGTTCTGATATCAAGGTCTTTAATCCATTTGGATTTTACCTTTGTATATGGTGTTAGCTGGGGGTCTGAGTTCGCTTTTTTGCAAGTGGTTAACCAGTTGTGCCAACACCACTTGTTGAATAGGCTTTCCCTGCTCCATTTAGGATTTTTTGCTCCTTTATCAAAAACAAGGTGGTTATATGTCTGAGGAACCTTCTCTGAGTACTCAAGCCTATTCCACTGATCTGAGGGTCTGTTTTTATTCCAATACCATGCTGTTTTTATAACTGTTGCTTTGTAATACAACTTAAAATTGGGGAAAGTAATGCCTCCCATATTCCTTTTCCCAAGGAGTGCTTTAGCTATTCGAGGTTGTTTGTTGTTCCAGATGAATTTCAGAAGTATTTGATCCACTTCTTTGAAAAATGTCATGGGTATCTTTAGAGGAATCGCGTTAAATCTGTACAATGCTTTTGGAAGTATTGCCATTTTAATGATGTTGATCCTGCCAATCCATGAGCATGGTATGTGTTTCCATTTCCGCGTGTCCTCTCTTATTTCTTGGAGCAGTGTTTTGTAGTTTTCTTTGTATAGATCCTTCACATCTTTAGTCAGGTTGACTCCAAGATATTTGAGTTTGTGTGGAACTAATGTGAATGGGATTGTTCTCTTAATGTCCATTTCTTCCCTATCATTATTCGTGTATAAAAAGGCCATTGATTTTTGTGTGTTAATTTTGTATCCTGCCACTTTGCTATACAAATCTATTATTTCTAGAAGCTTTTTGGTAGAGTCTTTAGGGTTTTCTAAGTAGAGTATCATGTCATCTGCAAACAGTGAGAGCTTGACTTCTTCCTTTCCTATCTGAATTCCCTTGATATCTTTTTCTTGCCTAATCGCTATAGCAAGTACTTCCAGTGCTATGTTGAATAGGAGTGGTGAGAGAGGACAGCCTTGTCTTGTACCAGAATTTAGAGGAAAGGATTTTAGTTTTTCTCCATTGAGGATAATATTTGCCACTGGCTTCTGGTAGATGGCTTTGACTATATTGAGAAAGGTTCCTTTTATTCCTATCTTGCTGAGAGTTTTAATCAAGAATGGGTGTTGAACCTTATCAAATGCTTTTTCTGCATCTATTGATATGACCATGTGATTTTTATTTTTGTTGTTGTTTATGTTGTGTATTATATTAATAGATTTACGGATGTTAAACCATCCTTGCATTCCTGGGATGAAACCTACTTGATCAAAGTGAATGATCTTCTTGATGAGGCACTGGATCCTGTTCGCCAGGATTTTGTTGAGGATCTTTGCATCTGTGTTCATCAGGGATATTGGTCTGTAATTTTCTTTTTTGGCAGCATCTCTATCAGGTTTTGGTATTAAGGTGATGTTGGCTTCATAAAAGCTATTTGGAAGTATTCCTGTTTTTTCGATTTCATAAAAGAGCCTGGCCAGAATTGGTAGTAGTTCCTCTTGAAAGGTTTGAAAGAATTCATTCGTGAATCCATCAGGGCCTGGGCTTTTGTTTTTGGGTAAATTTTTGATTACAGTTTTAATTTCCTCAATAGTGATGGGGGTGTTTAGATATGCTACCTCTTCTTTATTCAACCGTGGAAGGTTATATGAGTTCAGAAATTTATCCATTTCTTCCAGGTTCTCATATTTAGTGGCATAGAGTTTCTCAAAGTATTCTCTGAATACCCTTTGAATCTCTGCAGTATCTGTAGTGATCTCCCCCTTCTCATTTCTAATACGCGTTATCAAGTTTCTCTCTTTCTTTTGCTTTGTGAGTTTTGCCAATGGTCTATCAATCTTGTTTATTTTTTCAAAGAACCAACTTCTGCTTTCGTTGATCTTTCGGATTGTTTTTTGGGTTTCCACTTCGTTGATTTCTGCTCTCAGCTTTGTTATTTCCTTCTGTCTCCCTATTTTTGGGTCCTTTTGTTGAGCACTTTCTAGTTCTATTAGCTGTGTCATTAAGCTACTCAGGTAAGCTCCTTCTTCCTTCCTGATGTGTGCTTGCAAAGCTATAAATTTTCCTCTCAGTACTGCTTTTGCTGTGTCCCATAAGTTCTGATAGTTTGTGTCTTTATTGTCATTTGTTTCCAGGAACCTTTTGATTTCCTCCTTGATTTCATCTCGGACCCACTGGTTATTGAGTATGAGGCTGTTTAACTTCCAGGTGTTAAATTTTTTCTTCTGTGTCCCTTTGCAGTTCACATCTAACTTCAGAGCCTTGTGGTCAGCAAAGGCAGCCTGCAAAATGTCTATCTTTTTTATTTTATGGAGGTATGTTTTATGTGCCAGCACATGATCTATCCTGGAGAATGATCCATGTACATTGGAAAAGAATGTGTATCCAGGTTTCTGAGGATAGAGTGCCCTATATATATCTACTAGGCCTCTTTCATCCATTTCTTTTTGCAGGTCTAGTATATTTTTGTTGGGTTTCCATTTGGTTGACCTATCAAGTGTTGACAAGCCTGTGTTGAGGTCTCCCACAATTATTGTGTTATTATTGATATCCTTCTTCAGATTTGTCAACAATTGTATTAAATACTTTGCTGGACCCTCATTCGGTGCGTATATGTTTAGGAGAGTGATTTCTTCTTGCTGTACAAATCCCTTGATTAGTACATAATATCCATCTTTGTCCCTTACAATTTTTCTGAGTATAAAGTTTGTGTCATCTGATATTAGTATGGCCACCCCCGCTTTTTTAAGGGTGTTGTTTGCTTGAATGATTTTCCTCCAGCCTTTGATTTTGAGTCTATGTTTATTCTGACTATTCAGGTGTGTTTCTTGTAGACAGCAGAAGGTTGGCTTCAGTTTTTTGATCCATTTCGCCACTCTGTGCCTCTTAACTGGTGCATTTAGTCCATTGACATTGAGAGAAATAATTGTCATGGGATTTATTGCCATCTTTGTGTAGAAGTTTGGTGTGTTTTTTGTTCTGTCTTGTTTTTAGAGTAGATCTTTCAGTTTTTCTTTTAAGGCTGGTTTTGAGTCTGCAAAGATTTTGAGCTGTTGTTTATCTGTGAAGCCGTGTATACATCCGTCAAACCTGAAACTTAGTTTTGCTGGGTGCAATATTCTTGGCGAAGCATTTATTTCATTGAGTTTTGCCACTACGTCCCACCACTGCCTTCTGGCCTTGAGTGTTTCTGGTGACAGGTCTGCTGTAAATTTCAAGGATGCTCCGTGGAATGTAATTTCCCTTTTCGATCTTGCTGCTTGCAGTATTCTATCTCTATCGGTGGGTTTCATCATGGTGACTAGGATGTGTCTTGGGGTGTTTCTACTGGGGTCTTTTTTAGCTGGTACTCTTCGGGCATGCAGGATTTGGTCACATGTTTTCTTTAGCTCTGGTAGTTTCTCTGTGATGATGTTCTTAACCATTGATTCTTCCTGAAGATTTTCTTCTTGGGTCTCTGGAACTCCAATGATTCTGAAGTTGTTTCTGTTGAGCTTATCAAAGACTTCTATTTTCATCTTCTCATATTCTTTGAGTAAATTTTCCATTGTCTGATCATTTGATTTGAGGTTTTTTTCTAATCTCTTCTGCTGTGTAAAGTTGTTATGCATCTCATCTTCTAAAGCACTAATTCTATCCTCAGCTGCTGTTAACCTGTTGGAAAACTCATCCATTATGTTCTTCAATTCGTCTATTGAGTTTTTCAGACCTGTTATCTGATCTGATATTTCAGTTTGGAGTTTTCTGATTTCTGTCTTCATATTCTCTTGATTTTTATTAGTGCTCTGATTTATACTTTCTTTGATATCTGATAGCAACCTCCATATTTCGTCTCTAAACTCCATTTCTGAAAGACTGCTTAGGTAGTTGGTCGTTGTTGGGTCATCAGAGTTTCCATCTTCATTCTCTATGGTTGAAGTTGGTCTGCGTAGTCTCCCCATTGTCTCGCTTACGCTGTGGGTTTTTCTACGTGTTGTGGTGGTACTCATTGGCGAGGTGGAGTGCGCGGCCGCGAAGCGCAGCGGAGCGGCCGCGCTCCGGCCCCCAAACACTCACCTCAGCCGAGGCAAGCCGTCAGGGGATGCCTGGGGAGGCCCCCAAGTGTCTGCCAAGCAAAGAAACCAGCACAATCCACAACTCCAACAGAAAACTCACAGCCCCAGCGAGACACGCCTTGAAGAGATTAATGCTGAATCAGGTCAAAGTTCCCAGGTTGATGCAGGCTGGGGGAGGTCCCAAAATGTCTGCCGGGCCTAGGGGTCCAGCAGTCAGCCTGATCTGCAACTCCGGCCCCCAAACACTCACCTCAGCCGAGGCAAGCCGTCAGGGGATGCCTGGGGAGGCCCCCAAGTGTCTGCCAAGCAAAGAAACCAGCACAATCCACAACTCCAACAGAAAACTCACAGCCCCAGCGAGACACGCCTTGAAGAGATTAATGCTGAATCAGGTCAAAGTTCCCAGGTTGATGCAGGCTGGGGGAGGTCCCAAAATGTCTGCCGGGCCTAGGGGTCCAGCAGTCAGCCTGATCTGCAACTCCGGCCCCCAAACACTCACCTCAGCCGAGGCAAGCCGTCAGGGGATGCCTGGGGAGGCCCCCAAGTGTCTGCCAAGCAAAGAAACCAGCACAATCCACAACTCCAACAGAAAACTCACAGCCCCAGCGAGACACGCCTTGAAGAGATTAATGCTGAATCAGGTCAAAGTTCCCAGGTTGATGCAGGCTGGGGGAGGTCCCAAAATGTCTGCCGGGCCTAGGGGTCCAGCAGTCAGCCTGATCTGCAACTCCGGCCCCCAAACACTCACCTCAGCCGAGGCAAGCCGTCAGGGGATGCCTGGGGAGGCCCCCAAGTGTCTGCCAAGCAAAGAAACCAGCACAATCCACAACTCCAACAGAAAACTCACAGCCCCAGCGAGACACGCCTTGAAGAGATTAATGCTGAATCAGGTCAAAGTTCCCAGGTTGATGCAGGCTGGGGGAGGTCCCAAAATGTCTGCCGGGCCTAGGGGTCCAGCAGTCAGCCTGATCTGCAACTCCGGCCCCCAAACACTCACCTCAGCCGAGGCAAGCCGTCAGGGGATGCCTGGGGAGGCCCCCAAGTGTCTGCCAAGCAAAGAAACCAGCACAATCCACAACTCCAACAGAAAACTCACAGCCCCAGCGAGACACGCCTTGAAGAGATTAATGCTGAATCAGGTCAAAGTTCCCAGGTTGATGCAGGCTGGGGGAGGTCCCAAAATGTCTGCCGGGCCTAGGGGTCCAGCAGTCAGCCTGATCTGCAACTCCGGCCCCCAAACACTCACCTCAGCCGAGGCAAGCCGTCAGGGGATGCCTGGGGAGGCCCCCAAGTGTCTGCCAAGCAAAGAAACCAGCACAATCCACAACTCCAACAGAAAACTCACAGCCCCAGCGAGACACGCCTTGAAGAGATTAATGCTGAATCAGGTCAAAGTTCCCAGGTTGATGCAGGCTGGGGGAGGTCCCAAAATGTCTGCCGGGCCTAGGGGTCCAGCAGTCAGCCTGATCTGCAACTCCGGCCCCCAAACACTCACCTCAGCCGAGGCAAGCCGTCAGGGGATGCCTGGGGAGGCCCCCAAGTGTCTGCCAAGCAAAGAAACCAGCACAATCCACAACTCCAACAGAAAACTCACAGCCCCAGCGAGACACGCCTTGAAGAGATTAATGCTGAATCAGGTCAAAGTTCCCAGGTTGATGCAGGCTGGGGGAGGTCCCAAAATGTCTGCCGGGCCTAGGGGTCCAGCAGTCAGCCTGATCTGCAACTCCGGCCCCCAAACACTCACCTCAGCCGAGGCAAGCCGTCAGGGGATGCCTGGGGAGGCCCCCAAGTGTCTGCCAAGCAAAGAAACCAGCCCAATCCACAACTCCAACAGAAAACTCACAGCCCCAGCGAGACACGCCTTGAAGAGATTAATGCTGAATCAGGTCAAAGTTCCCAGGTTGATGCAGGCTGGGGGAGGTCCCAAAATGTCTGCCGGGCCTAGGGGTCCAGCAGTCAGCCTGATCTGCAACTCCGGCCCCCAAACACTCACCTCAGCCGAGGCAAGCCGTCAGGGGATGCCTGGGGAGGCCCCCAAGTGTCTGCCAAGCAAAGAAACCAGCACAATCCACAACTCCAACAGAAAACTCACAGCCCCAGCGAGACACGCCTTGAAGAGATTAATGCTGAATCAGGTCAAAGTTCCCAGGTTGATGCAGGCTGGGGGAGGTCCCAAAATGTCTGCCGGGCCTAGGGGTCCAGCAGTCAGCCTGATCTGCAACTCCGGCCCCCAAACACTCACCTCAGCCGAGGCAAGCCGTCAGGGGATGCCTGGGGAGGCCCCCAAGTGTCTGCCAAGCAAAGAAACCAGCACAATCCACAACTCCAACAGAAAACTCACAGCCCCAGCGAGACACGCCTTGAAGAGATTAATGCTGAATCAGGTCAAAGTTCCCAGGTTGATGCAGGCTGGGGGAGGTCCCAAAATGTCTGCCGGGCCTAGGGGTCCAGCAGTCAGCCTGATCTGCAACTCCGGCCCCCAAACACTCACCTCAGCCGAGGCAAGCCGTCAGGGGATGCCTGGGGAGGCCCCCAAGTGTCTGCCAAGCAAAGAAACCAGCACAATCCACAACTCCAACAGAAAACTCACAGCCCCAGCGAGACACGCCTTGAAGAGATTAATGCTGAATCAGGTCAAAGTTCCCAGGTTGATGCAGGCTGGGGGAGGTCCCAAAATGTCTGCCGGGCCTAGGGGTCCAGCAGTCAGCCTGATCTGCAACTCCGGCCCCCAAACACTCACCTCAGCCGAGGCAAGCCGTCAGGGGATGCCTGGGGAGGCCCCCAAGTGTCTGCCAAGCAAAGAAACCAGCACAATCCACAACTCCAACAGAAAACTCACAGCCCCAGCGAGACACGCCTTGAAGAGATTAATGCTGAATCAGGTCAAAGTTCCCAGGTTGATGCAGGCTGGGGGAGGTCCCAAAATGTCTGCCGGGCCTAGGGGTCCAGCAGTCAGCCTGATCTGCAACTCCGGCCCCCAAACACTCACCTCAGCCGAGGCAAGCCGTCAGGGGATGCCTGGGGAGGCCCCCAAGTGTCTGCCAAGCAAAGAAACCAGCACAATCCACAACTCCAACAGAAAACTCACAGCCCCAGCGAGACACGCCTCAGCCGAGGCAAGCCGTCAGGGGATGCCTGGGGAGGCCCCCAAGTGTCTGCCAAGCAAAGAAGAGAGATGCTTTCTTACCACATCCCCAGCAACAGAGATTATTCCTAGTATTCTGATATGTGCCATCCTCACTCGTGTACGACATCATCTCATTGTTTTCTTGATTTGGATTTCCCTGATGATTGATACGATGAACATTTTTCATGTGTCTGTTGGCCATCTGTTGGTCTTCCTCTCATTTTTTTGGTGGTGGAGGGGTTCGGGCCACACCCAGCAGCACTCATGGGTTATTCCTGATCTGCATTCAGTAATTGCTCCAAGCAGGCTCAGGGACCATATTGGATGCTGGAGATCAAACTCAGGTTGGTCCAGCCCCATCCTCTCCTCATTTTTTGATTTTTTTGATTTTTTTTTTTAGTTTTTGTGAAGTTAATCTTTGTGAAAACTTTGTATATTCTAGATATCAAACCTAGAGTGCAGAAATTTTTCTCCCATTCAGGAAGCTGTCTTCTGGTTTTAGCCCATGTTTCTTTAGCCATACAGAAACTTTTTTAGTTTGATGTCCCATTTAGTTAGGTTTGATGCTATAGATTTTGCCATTGGCATCCTATCATTGAAGACTTCTTTGAGGTCTAAGTCTTGGAGTGTACTTCCTATGTTTTCCTCAAAGAACTTCATAGATTCGGGTCTGTTCTCAAGGTCTTTCATCCACTTTGAATTCACTTTTGTAAGGTGTGAGATATAAATCAATCTTTAATTTCTTTCTTTTTTTTTTTTACATAAATTAACCCATTTATTATAGGCAAACAATGTTTCTGAATGGAGATCTACTGGTCTTTCAATTCCTTCAGTCTTCTGATGGCAGATTTAACTGTGACAGCAGAAGTGGTATTGTAGGTCCAAGTGCCACCTGCGACGGTTTTCATACAGGAACTGCAGTGCCAAATGCCCACAGCCCGTCTCTTCATCTTGGTCTTGCCGCAGAAGGAGCATGTGTACTTGGCGTGCTGGCTGATCTCGATCTTCTTCACCATCTTCCGGAGGGAAGCGCTGTAACGCGTCCCATATTTACCCACGATCCCCACCTTCTTCGTGCGCTTAGCCATCTTCCCTCAAACCACCGCAGGACGCAGAGAGGACCAATCTTTAATTTCTTACCCATGGTTATCCAATTGTTACAACATCATTTGTTGAAGAGACTGTTCCATTTCAAATTCTTGGCTCATTTGTCAAAGACTAATTGACTATATACTAGGTTTGTCACTGGATATTCTATTCTGACCTATTGGTCTAAAACTGTCTTTGTTCCAGTACCATGCTGTCTTTATCACTATGACATCGTTGTAGAACTTCAAACTAGGTAATGAGATACCTCCCAGTCTCTTGTTTTTCTATATGGATTTGGCTGTTCTAGGTCTTTTATGGTTCCACACAAACTTTATAATTGATTGAAGACCTTAAAGAATGTTACCTGAAATTGAATAGGCATTGCATTGAATTTATATAGATGGTTAAGTAAGATGATAATTTTGATATGATTCTTCCAACCCAGTTGCATGGAATGTTCTTCCATTTCCTTAGGTCTTCAATTTTTTTTCTGAAGTGTTTTGAAGTTTTCGTGGTCTAGATCTCTTACATCTCTTGTTACATTGATTCCTGGGTACTTGATAGTTTTGGACACTATTTTAGATAAATACAATAGTATTACTTTATCTTAAGAAATTGCTGGTTCCTTATTATCATCACACATTAATGTTCTATCACTGTTCACATTTTCCTTGATTGTCTTAAACATTTTTTTTTGTTTTTGTTTTTGGGCCACCCCCGGCGGTGCTCAGGGGTAACTCCTGGCTGTCTGCTCAGAAATAGCTCCTGGCAGGCACGGGGGACCATATGGGACACCGGGATTCGAACCAACCACCTTTGGTCCTGGATCGGCTGCTTGCAAGGCAAACGCCGCTGTGCTATCTCTCCGGGCCCGTCTTAAACATTCTTATTACAGGCTTATTAAAATCAGGGTCCAAACAAGTATCAACATTGTATAACACTGATAGATCTCTTAAAAAACATTCTTTTACTCTTTTTTTTCTATTCTTGCAATTTACTTGTTGAAGATTCTGTGTCCTATCCTTATGAAATTAAGATACACACAAATTAGCTACAAATATTTTTTTTTAAATATGGAACGCTTCACGAAAATATTTTTAAAAAGAAATTTTGTTTTTAAAAAAAGGTCTGGAGTGGGGCCCAAGCTCTCAGTGACACTGCTGCTGCTGATCCAAGGCTTTTATTTCCATCAGGAAGCTAGAGCTTCTGTTTTGCATTTGGTGTTTGCCTTTCCATGATGCAATTGGCTACAAATCTCTTTTCTTTCAACAAATGGTTAGATCTTCTGGATTAAGGGGAAGCCCTAGTTTATAAAGCAAACTTGTCTTTGGAGGGGTGGGGGGTTGGACCACACCTGGTGACTCTCGGGTTATTCCTGGCTATGTGCTCAGAAATTGCTCCTGGCTCAGGGAACCATATGGGATGCTGCGGATAGAACCCAGGTCCACCCTGGGTCAGCTGTGTACAAGGCAAAGGCCCAACCACAGTGCTGTCGCTCTGGCCTGCAAACTTGTCTTATGCAAATTTTAATAGTCCGTCTACCAATGTGCATTTAAACAATTTTAAAGTTTTTTGCTGTTATCTTTATAGTCAACTAAACTACCATAGTGCCTTCAGTTTCAAGTTCATGCCCAGTTTATACTAATTTATTTCAGAAAAAGTTTCCTTTTCCTTAGGAAAAGAAAGGAATATATTCAATAATTGTGAAGCTGAAGGACTTGCTAGTATGACATGGAAGAAAGCTTCATTTGAAGATAACAAGAAAAGTAGCAAGATTTACTTGAGAGTAAGGAAGGGCTCGTGAACAATAAATGATGCCAGGTAAGGGTTAGGTGATAAGAATAGGGCAGGACTGGTGGGCATCCACCACACAGTCTCCAGAATTGGCCCCAAATTCTAGAAGCACAAGTAGTACAGTAGTTTCCTATTCTGACCATCAAATCTTTGGAGAAAGATAGTCCAGAGTCTCTGAAATATGTTTGACAGGTCAAAGCAGAGTAAAATTTGAAAACCAGGGGGCTTCATTTTGTTGTTTTACATTTCAATAGGGCCCAGAGATTGTAGAGCATTTCTGATATGGCAGGTGCGAGGTCATCTGGCTAAGTGTTGTATCACAAAAAAACGGAGACATTAAAGCACAATGGATAAATTCTACAATCAGATTTCCCCAGAATTTAATCTGTGGGGAAGGTGAATAATGAAACCATTCACACACTAGATTTTCAGATTAATTAGATGACATAAGAATTTCCAGGTTCTTGGGGGCTGGAGAGATGGAGGTATGGTGTTTGCCTTGCATGCAGAAGATTTCTGAGCTTAGAGCCAGGAGTAAACCCTGAGTACTGCCGGGTGTGACCCTCCCAAAAAACAAAAACAAACAAAAAAATTCCAGGCTCTAAAGGAACTGGGCTTTAAACAAGAAAAAATGGAAATAAAATATGCATTTAATCTTCAATGATTTTTTCTTTAAAAATGCTTTTCATAAAGGTTGAACTAGACGGCATTCCCACCAGCAGTGGATAAGAGTTCCTTTCTCTCCACATCCCCGCCAACACTGTTTATTCTCATTCTTTGTGATGTGTGCCATTCTCTGTGGTGTGAGGTGGTATCTCATCGTTGTTTTGATTTGCATCCTCCCTGATGATTAGTGATGTGGAGCATTTTTTCATGTATCTTTTGGCCATTTGTATTTCTTCTTTGTCAAAGTGTCTGTTCATTTCTTCTCCACATTTTTTGATGGGATTAGATGTTCTTTTCTTGTAAAGTTTTGTCAATGCCTTGTATATTTTGGAGATTAGCCCCTTATCTGATGGGTATTGGGTGAATAGTTTCTCCCACTCAGTGGGTGGCTCTTGTATCCTGGGCACTATTTCCTTTGAGGTGCAGAAGCTTCTCAGTTTAATATATTCCCATCTGTTAATTTCTGCTTTCACTTGCTTGGAGAGTACAGTTTCCTCCTTGAAGATGCCTGTAATGTCCTGGAGTGTTTTGCCTATGTGTTGTTCTATATATCTTATGGTTTTGGGTCTGATATTGAGGTCTTTAATCCATTTGGATTTTACCTTCGTACATGATGTTAGCTGGGGGTCTAAGTTCAATTTTTTGCAAGTGGCTAGCCAGTTGTGCCAACACCACTTGTTGAAGAGGCTTTCCCTGCTCCATTTAGGATTTCCTGCTCCTTTATCAAAAATTAGGTGATTGTATGTCTGGGGAACATTTTCTGAGTATTCAAGCCTATCCCACTGATCTGAGGGCCTGTCCTTATTCCAATACCATGCTGTTTTGATAACTATTGCTTTGTAGTACAGTTTAAAGTTGGGGAAAGTAATTCCTCCCATATTCTTTTTCCCAATGATTGCTTTAGCTATTCGAGGGTGTTTATTGTTCCAAATGAATTTCAAAAGTGCCTGATCCACTTCTTTGAAGAATGTCATGGGTATCTTTAGAGGGATAGCATTAAATCTACCTTTATGGAAAGCGATATGGAGATTCTTCCAAAAACTGGAAATCGAGCTCCCATACGATCCAGCTATACCACTCCTAGGAATATACCCTAGGAACACAAAAATACAATAAAAAAAACCCTTCCTTACACCTATATTCATTGCAGCACTATTTACCATAGCAAGACTCTGAAAACAACCAAGATGCCCTTCAACAGACGAATGGCTAAAGAAACTGTGGTACATATACACAATGGAATATTATGCAGCTGTCAGGAGAGATGAAGTCATGAAATTTTCCTATACATGGATGTACACGGAATCTATTATGCTGAGTGAAATAAGTCAGAGAGAGAGAAAAACGCAGAATAGTCTCACTCATCTATGGGTTTTAAGAAAATGAAAGACATTCCTGTTCTTTCAATTTCATAAAAGAACCTGGCCAGGATTGGTAGTAGTTCCTCTTGAAAGGTTTGAAAAAATTCATTTGTGAATCCATCAGGGCCTGGGCTTTTGTTTTGGGGAAAATTTTTGATTATGGTTTTAATTTCCTCAATAGTAATGGGGGTGTTTAGATATGCTACATCTTCTTTATTCAACCGTGGAAGGTTATATGAGTTCAGACATTTATCCATTTCTTTCAGGTTCTCATATTTAGTGGCATAGAGTTTCTCAAAGTATTGTCTGATACCCTTTAAATCTCTGCAGTATCTGTAGTGATCTCCCCCTTTTCATTTCTTTTTTTTTTTTTTTTTTTTGGTTTTTGGGCCACACCCGGTGATGCTCAGGGGTTACTCCTGGCTGTCTGCTCAGAAATAGCTCCTGGCAGGCACGGGGGACCATATGGGACACCTGGATTTGAACCAACCACCTTAGGTCCTGGATTGGCTGCTTGCAAGGCAAACACCGCAGTGCTATCTCTCCAGGCCTCCCCTTTTCATTTCTAATACACGTTATCATTTCTCTCTCTTTCTTTGTGAGATTTGCCAATGGTCTATTAATCTTGTTTATTTTTTTAAAGAGCCAACTTCTGCTTTCGTTGATCTTTTGGATTGTTTTTTTGGATTTCCATTTCATTGATTTCTGCTCTCAGCTTTGTTATTTCCTTCTGTCTCCCTATTTTTGGTTCTTTTTTTTTTTTTTTTTTTTTTTGGCTTTTGGGCCCCACCCGGCGGTGCTCAGGGGTTACTCCTGGCTGTTTGCTCAGAAATAGCTCCTGGCAGGCACGGGGGACCATATGGGACACTGAGATTTGAACCAACCACCTTTGGTCCTGGATCGGCTGCTTGCAAGGCAAACGCCGCTGTGCCATCTCTCCGGGCTCTATTTTTGGTTCCTTTTGTTGATCATTTTCTAATTCTATAAGCTGCATCATTAAGCTATTCATGTATGCTCCCTTTTCCTTCCTGATGTGTGCTTGCAAAGCTATAAATTTTCCTCTCAGGACCGCTTTTGCTGTATCCCATAGGTTCTGATAGTTCTGTCCAGTAGTAGACTGTTTAATGTCCAGGTGTTAAATTTTTTCTTCTGTGTCTCTAACTTCAGAACCTTGTGGTCAGCAAAGGTAGCCTGCAAAATTTCTATCTTCTTGATTTTATGGAGGTATGTTTTATGTGCCAGCATGTGGTCTATCCTGGAGAATGACCCATGTATGTTGGAAAAGAATGTGTATCTAGGTTTCTGAGGATAGAGTGTCATATATATATATATCTACTAGGCTTCTTTCTTCCATTTCTCTTTTCAGGTCTAGTATATTCTTGTTGGGTTTCAATTTGGTTGACCTATCAAGTGTTGACAAGCCCATGTTGAGGTCTCCCACAATTATTGTGTTATTATTGATATCCTTTTTCAGATTTGTCAACAATTGTATTAAATACTTTGCTGGTCCCTCATTGGGTGCATATATATTTAGGAGAGTGATTTCTTCCTGCTGTACATATACCTTGATTAGTACATAATGTCCATCTTTATCCCTTACAACTTTTCTGAGTATAAAGTTTGTGTATCTGATATTGGTATGGCCACTCCGCTTTTTTTTTTTTTTTTTTTTTTTGGTTTTTGGGCCACACCTGGCAGTGCTCAGGGGTTACTCCTGGCTGTCTGCTCAGAAATAGCTCCTGGCAGACACGGGGACCATATAGGACACCAGGATTCGAACCAACCACCTTTGGTCCTGCATTGGACACACCTCAGCTGAGGCACGCCCTCAGGGGATTAATTCCAGAGAAGATCAAAGTTCCCAGGTTGAAGCAAGTTGGTGGAAGCTTCAATTTGCTTGCAAGACAAACGCCACTGTGCTATCTCTCTGGGCCCGCCACCCCGCTTTTTTAAGGGTGTTGTTTTCTTGGATGATTTTCCTCCAGCCTTTGATTTTGAGTCTATGTTTATTCTGACTATTCAAGTGTGTTTTTTGTGGGCAGTAGATGGTTGGGTTCAGTTTTTTGATCCATTTTGCCACTCTGTGCCTCTTAACGGGTGCATTTAGTCCATTGACATTGAGAGAGATAATTGTCATGGGTTTTATTGCCATTTTGTGTAGGAGTTTGGTGTGTTTGTTGGTCTGTCTTGTCTTAAGAATAGATCTTTCAGTTTTCCTTTTAAAGCAAGTTGGTGGAAGCCTCAAAATATCTGCCGAGCTCAAGGGGCCCAGCAGAGTCAGCCTTATTCAGAATTCCGACCCGGAAAGACACACCTCAACCAAGGAACGCTCTTAGGGGATTAATGCCAGAGAAGATCAAAGTTCCCAGGTTGAAACAAGCCAGGGGAAGCCTCAAAATGTCTGCCGGGCCTATGGTGGCCTAGCAGAGTGAGCTTTATCCACAACTCTTGCCTGGAAAGACTCACCTCAGCCGAGGCAAGTCATCAGGGGATGAATGCCAGAGAAGATCAAAGTTCTCAGGTTGAAGCAAGTCAGAAGAAGCCTCAAAATTTTTGCCCAGTTTTTCTTTTAATGTTGGTTTTGCATCTGTAAAGTTTCTGAGCTGTTGTTTATCCTTGAAGCTGTGTATACTTTCTTCAAACCTGAAAGTTTTGAGTCGGCTGGGTGCATATTATAGGCTAAGAATTAATTTCATTGAGTTTTGTCACTATATCCCACCACTGCCTCTGGCTTTGGGGGTTTCTTGTGACATGTCTGCCGTAAATCTCAAGGATGCTCCTTTGAATGTAATTACCTTTTTTGATCTTGTTGCTTTCAGTATTCTCTACCTATCTGTGGGAATCATCATCGTGACTAGGATGTGTCTTGGAGTGCTTTTCTTTGGGTCTATTTTAGCTGGTATTCTTCAGGCATGGAGGATTTGGTTGCATACAGTTTTTAGCTCTGGGAGTTTCTCTGTAATGATGTCCTTGACCGTTGATTCATCCTGTGGATTTTCTTCCTGAGTGTCTGGAATTTCAATGATTTTTATGTTGTTTCTGTTGAGTTTATTAAGACTTCCATTTTCATTTGTTCACATTCTTTGAGGATTTTTCCATTATCTGATCATTTGCTTTAAGGTTCTAGCTCATTGATTCTGTCCTCATCTGTTGTTACTCTGTTGGAGAGGCTTTCCATTGAGCTTTTCATCTATTGAGTTTTTCAGTCCTGTTATTTCAGTTTTGATTTTTCTGATTTTTATCTTTGTGGTCTGTTCAGTTCAATCTATGCTTTCTTTGAGTTTTCTGAACATCCTCCATATTTCTATTCTAAACTCCATATCTAGGGGGCTAACTAGGTGGTTGCTACTTTTCAGGTCATCAGAGCTGCCATCTTCATTCTCAATACATGGTGTTGTCCTGCATTGTTTTCCCCATTGCCATGCTTGTAGTGCGGTTTTTACTATGTGTTATGATGGAGTTCATGCTCTAGAAGTTGTGTGTGGCTGCAAAGTGAAGTGGAACACTCACAGTTCTTTGGCTCCATCCATATTGGGTAGAGAGCTTACCCTGAGTTGGACCTTGAAGAGACTATGTTTGCTGTCATCTTTTGGCTGCCTCACATAGGAAAGCAGGCAGGGAGTGAGGCAGCAGCCTTTTCTATTGATGTTACATGCTTTTAAAATATGCAGCAACAGTTACTTAAAAACAACATTGGGATGGTCTCACTGTTTTTCAAAGCTCTTGGAAAGATTTTTTTTTTTTTTTTTGGTTTTTGGGCCACACCCGGCGTTGCTCAGGGGTTACTCCTGGCTTTCACCTCAGAAATAGCTCCTGGCAGGCACGGAGGACCATATGGGACACCGGGATTCGAACCAACCACCTTTGGTCCTGGATCGGCTGCTTGCAAGGCAAACGCCGCTGTGCTATCTCTCCGGGCCCGGAAAGATTTTTTTTTAATAATTTGTATTTGTTCTTACATTAATTATAAATGAAAAAAGAAATGATGAATCCTTAAACATACTAGAAATCATTGTGAAGAATAAGGAGATTAGTATATAAGCACAGAGAGTGTGGACAAAGGTGAAAGGAACTTGTCAGTGAAAACCAATTTGGTTTACATGACTACGACCTCCTTTTTCAGCTGAGTTCCATTCTATTTATCTATGAGTTAGGAGATTTATGTCAGTGTTGGTAATATAAAGTATGACATCACTATGAGATTTTCTGGGACAGCTGCAGGAAGAAGCATTGAAGGATCTAGATCTTTCCTGATAAATCTTCTATACACCATCAAAGGATTAAGAGTGTCTCAGAATTAGGATTTTCTGATATTAGTTGCAATATATGATTGAAATAGTTTTATTATCAATCTGACCATTGTATGGTATACCTGAAAGAAGGAAATAAACTACACAAATGGTAACACTCCTTCTGCTCTTCCACCACATTGAGCATCTTCTCCTAAAAGAAGAATTTACTAGAATGACTAGGGACCTAATGTTGTTAAGGCAGTCATCTGTAAGGGGGTTAGGGTCTGAGGGCTTGCTCAGAACCTAGTGTACAGGAATTATGTTTCTGCTTTTTGAAATCTGCACTAGTGTTTCCTGCTTTTGGAATTTGTACCTCACAATACCTCATAAGATTGCCTACAATAATAATTCTCTCTCCCCTGCCAGCCTACTTGTCTCTTTCGTGTTTCTGAAATGATTTAATATACTAGAGCATTGAAGCCATCAACTATAAAACAGTCACGGGCTTGGCTAATAGATCCTAGGAACTGTGAAGATGCCTTCAGGCCTGTGAAGTGAGCATGACCTTTTGTTAGAGGTTGGAGGCAGCACACACATGGTTTCATAGGTCAGGAGGGACTCCCTGCAAGGCCTTTAGTGGATGCTCAGTCTTGATTCCCCCTCGACCTGGTGTCACGTTGCCTAAGGAGTCCAGCATTTTTCATTATATGTAGCAGCAATTTCACTAGATTCACTCCCCTGCGCCACATAGGGTTCCCTGAGCTCCATCAGAGGAGATTCTTGAGTAGAGTCAGGAGAAATCCCTGAGCACAGTTGAGTACTGCTCCAACCCCAAATGTTTTGGGTTAAGTATAGATAAGGATATAAATTTAGAAAATCTATTAGATGTAGAGAACACAGCATTTAGAGGGCATTGGTGAGCACTCAATCGACATGCTTGGAAGAAAACAGATCTGAAATGAATTAACTAGACATCACCTTAGGCAACTCAGCATGGG
The DNA here is from genome assembly GCF_024139225.1 of Suncus etruscus. NCBI lineage: Eukaryota > Metazoa > Chordata > Mammalia > Eulipotyphla > Soricidae > Suncus > Suncus etruscus. The sequence goes on from NC_064850.1 coordinate 147,589,261, forward strand.
GGAATCATATTAAATTAAAAGGAACAGGAACAAATTATATGATTTCATCGTTTCGTGCTTATGCAAGAAACCACAAAATCATGTAATTTGCTCCAAACTAGTCGGAGCAGAAAGATATCAAGTAGAGTGAGGTAAACCAAAAGGACAAACACAGCATGATCTCACGTGTCTGTGGATTATAGAATAACTGGAAGAAGAAATGTAATGTCTTATTGAGCAGGGGAATGGTGCCTAAGTTAGGAGGAGGAAAGAGGGGCACAGATGGAACATGGGCAACTTAGTGGAGGGAAGTTGACACTAGTAGTGAGAATGGTTTTGGAGAATTGTGTGTCTAAGGCTCAACTATCAATAAATGTAAATTCGGGCTATTTAATGCAAAACATTTAAAAGCAATTAGAGAAAACAGTACTAAAAATTAGAATGGAAGTCAATTATTGAAAAGGGGGATATCAATAGAGATGATGACTTAAGCAAATGTCTGATTTATGTAAAGTGCTTTGGACCAAGTGTTGACTCTTCATTGCCTATAACATTGAGTGTGCAGGAAAGCAGTGAGATCACTTGATTGGAGCCAAAGATTCCTGCTCTGAGATTCCTCTTTTCCATGATCAACACAAATATGTCAGCTTTCCTGTTTCTAGTTTGGAATTGCTCTTGGTAAGCCAATGAGCACTAAGTCACCTGATTGCCCATCTTTCTCACTCTCTATAGTGTTCAAGAGCTTAGGAGTCCCTGTCATGTCATGATGGGGACATCCTGTCAGTCTTGTTGGGGGCAGAGTATATTCCCCCAGTCCTTGATATTGTTCTTTGGATAAAAAAATCAGATTAAAGGAAGATTAATAGGAGGGAAATAACTAATTTAATTATATCATATGTGAAATTTATGTATAAAGATTTTAATCAAAAGAAGGTAATATGAATTTGTATATTTAGATGTACAAATGAGATATGGGCCTGGAAATGAAAAGAAGATGCATAGGGATTTCATGATGAGAAAGGACAACTATGAGGAAAGAAACACATACTCTGCAATCAGTGTGGGTCCAACACAAAGAGAGTGTTCTTTGCTGAGTCTCATTCTGTGTACTTATGAGTCAGGAGAGCCCATGTCAGTTTTGGGAATATGACATTTAGTATCTCCATGGGTTTTCAGGGAAAAGCTGCAGGCAGAGGCAACAGAAGGCCCAGATCTTTTCTGATAAAGTTTCTATACAATATCAAAGGATTGAGAGTGGTTCAGATTTAGGATACTTGATATTAAAGTTACAATATATGACTGAAATTGCTTTGATCATTAATTCATCAATAGTATGAAAAAAACCAATAGGACCATTACATAATAAACAATTACTTGCCTTTTTTATCATGTTATTATGGTCTCTTTCTTATATAGTGATACATTGGGGCTATACACTGTGGTGCTCAGAGATTACTTCTAGCTCTGTGCTCAGGAATCAATCAGTGCTCAGGTATCAAATGTGGTGCTGGGGATACAAGCAAGGCAATAATATTACCTGCTGTATTATCACTCTGATCGTCACATGGTATATATGAAAGAAATAAACTACACAAATATTAAAACACTTGACTTCCTGGTTTCAGAGACTTGTGTGCATTTGTCTCTAAAGTTCAAGGAATGGCTGTGACTGCCATTGTAGAGCCCTGGTATCTATGCCTTTGCAGCTCTCAGTTTCTCTCAGACCACCTTCTCAGAGGAGGAGTTTTCATTACCTCATCCTCCTGCAATTTCAGTCGGTTGGTTGTATTTCTACTTTAGAGGATGTCAATTATCACGTGTCTTATCATTTCTAATCATAAGGATAACCTTTCTGTAAAGTCTAACCCATTTTAACAGTGTATGATAAGAAGTAGCCCTGGGATTCTATAGTCATTCCCTCCCCAAGAAAATTCTGGAATGCAGCATTGGATATATTTCTCTGACTATCTGAAGGTGTCTATCTATTAATGAAGGGGGTTATTATCATTGACAGTGTTTGCATTTCACATTTGTCGAGAAGTTGTAAAATGAGATTAATGGAACAAATGAGAAAAATTCACACTTTATGTTCTTTGGGCCAACCCTGCTGTAGCCCAGGGAGTATTTCTGGATCTTTGGGCATATAACTTTCCTGGCATGATTTAGGGCATCATCTGTGGTGCTGGGGTGTAACCTGTGTCATCTTACTCAAATGCAAGGCAGAACATTACTTTCTGTACTATATCTTTGACAAACTACCTTTTAACCCATCTAGATTAATTTTCATTGCATAATTATTTGGAGATCAATGGGATTCTCATTAATACATATAATATATATACATAAATATATAAGTATATATATTTATTGCCTTTTTCAGGTCAAGGTAGCATAGTATTTAGTACAATTCATGTGAAATACTAATTATCTATGCCCCCAAATATCATCTAATTCTGCTGTGACCAGACACTTCTAATTAATGCAAGATGTTTTCAAGTTATCAAATTCATTTAAATACTATACTTAATAGGTAATCATATCTCTTTTTTAAAAAAATAATTTCTTTATTTGAGCACCATGATTACAAACATGTTTGTAGTTGGGTTTCAGTCATAAAAAGAAGACCCCCTTTCACCAGTGCAACATATCCACCACCAATGCCCCCAATCTCCCCCTACTTACACCCTGTCTGTATTTGAGACAGGCATTCTACTTTTATCACTCATTTAACATCATTATTATAGTTCTTAGTGTTGTTATTTCTCTAATTGCACTCACTACTCATTGTGGTGAACATCATATTGTGAGCCAGTCCTTCCTCCCTCATGTTTAAATTCTCTGGGCATTATTACAATAGTCTTTTATTTTTCTTAAAATCCATAGATGAGTGAGACTATTTTGTATCTATCTCTCCCTTTGACTTATGTCATCATGTATAGGAGAATTTTATGACTTCATCTCTCCTGATGGCTGCATAATGTTCCATTATGTAAAAGTACCATCATTTCCTTAGCCATTCATCTGTTGATGGGCATCTATTTTGTTTCCAGAGTCTGGCTACTGTAAATAGTGCTGCAATGAACATAGGTGTGAGGAAGGCATTTTTGTATTGCGTTTTTGTGTTCCTAGGGTATATGTCTAGAGTGGTATAGCTGGATCATATAGGAGCTCAATTTCATTTTTTTGAGGAATCTCCATATTGTTTTCCATAAGGGCTGGACTAGATGGCATTTCCATCAGCAGTGAATGAGAGTTTCTTTCTCCCCACATCCCCCAAGCACTGATTGTTCTTGTTCTTGTAACACTCATGTTCATAGGGTTTATTCCTGACTTGGAACTCACTGAGCTATTTAAATGATTCTCATGTGGAGACTCCAAACATGGACTTGTTCTTATATCTTCATAAATATCTGGGTATATGTGGAAAGAGAATACTAGCAGTAGCATGGGAAACAGAATCTTTTCTTCAATTTTCTTCTCTGCATATAGGATCATAAGATCACTCTCAGAGCCAATTCCACTTGTGACATTCTTGAACTGTTCCCCAGAGCTGTTCCCACATCTGCCAGAACTCAAAGACTCTGAGAATTTCCATCTTAGCTCAGTTCAGCACCATTTGCTGCAAAGTGTCTATGTTAAGACACTGAAGGCTTGGTGAAGAGAGTTCAAGAAATGTGCAAGTCAGTTCACAACCCTGGGAAAGTTGTTCCAAGCCACATACTTGTTCTCTCTCCAGATTCATAACCTTGACTTGTTGGTAGAAATATGTGGTACATAAATAAAATAAAATATGTGGTACATAAATAAAAGTCATTTTTGCTACAATCCTCAGAGACAATGAAAGGAGGGCTGGAACTTACAGCTCACTTCATGAAGCTAACCACAAAGAGTGGTGAGTGCAGTTATAGAAATAACTACACAGAGAACTACCATAATCATGTAAATGAATGAGGGAACTGGAAAGCCTGTCTGGAGTACAGGTGGGGGTGGGGTGGGATGGAGGGAGATTTGGGACATTGGTGATGGGAATGTTGCACTGGTGAGGGGGGGGTGTTCTTTACATGATTGAAACCTAACCACAATCATATTTGTAATCAAAATGTTTAAATAAAGAAAAAAAGAAATATGTGGTACAAGATCTCATACTGCAAAGGATATCGACTAGCATGAGATCTTGAAAAATAGATTTTTTTCTTAAAAAAATCTATGATTTGGATGCCAGCACCCCTATCTGCCTCTCTTCTATGCTGTGCTGCATTTTTGGCCTGATTTCATCCTGTGTGTGGCTCATCTGCAGACGGCCTGCCTTCCCGTGAGCCTTCCGTGGAGGTGAGTTGAAACGCCAAAAGGGAGGAGCCACAGAACTCTGCTGGATCTAAGATGCCAGCACCCCTATCTGCCTCTCTTCTGTGCTGTGCTGCATTTTTGGCCTGATTTTATCCTGTGTGTGGCTCATCTGTGGACGGCCTGCCTTCCCGTGAGCTTTCTGTGGAGGTGACTTGACACGCCCAGAAAGGGAGGAGCCAGAGGAGCACGGCCGCTCAGCTTCCCTTCGCGACTGTGCACATCATTTAGCCAATGAATACAACCACAACACGTAGAAAAACCCACAACACAAGTGTGACAATGGGGAACTAATGCAGGCCAGCGCCAGACATAGAGAATGAAGATGGCAACTCTGATGACTTGAACATGACCAACCAACTAGTCAGTCTCTCAGATAAGGAGTTTAGAGTCACAATATGGAAGATATTCAAAGACCTCAAAGAAAGTATAGAAGAGAACACTAATAAGAATCAAGAGAATATGAAGATAGAAATCAGAAAGCTCCAAACTGAAATTCAGGTCAAATAACAGGTCTGAAAAACTCAGTAGATGAATTAAAGAAAAACATGGTTGAGCTTTCCCATGGGTTAACAGCAGCTGAGGATAGAATTAGTACACTGGAAGATGAGATGCATAACAATTCCATACAGCAGAAGAAATTGGAAAAAAGCCTCAAAGCAAATGATCAAACAATGGAAAAATTACTCAAAGAATGAGAACAGATGAAAATAGAAGTCTATGATAAGCTCAACAGAAACAACTTAAGAATCATTGGAGTCCCAGAGACCCAGGAAGAAAATCTCCAGGAAGAATCAACAGTCAAGAACATCATTAAAGAGAAACTACCAGAGCTAATGAATACATGGGATCAAATCCTGCATGCCTGAAGAGTACCAACTAAAAGAGACCCCAGAAAAAACACCCCAAGACATATACTAGTGACAATGACGAATCCTACAGATAGAGACAGAATCTGAAAGCAACAAGATCGAAAAGAGAAATTACATTCAAGGGAACATCCTTGAGATTTACTGCAGACCTGTCACAGGAAACACTCAAGGCCAGAAGGCAGTGGTGGGACATAATGACAAAACTCAATGAAATAAATGCTTCGCCTAGAAGCTCAGCAAAGCTCACTTTCAGGTTTGAAGGAACAATATATAGTTTCACAGACAAACAACAGCTCAAAAACTTTACACTCAAAGCCATTCTTTTTTTTTTTTTTTTGGTTTTTGGGCCACACCCGGCGGTGCTCAGGGATGACTCCTGGCTGTTTGCTCAGAAATAGCTCCTGGCAGGCATGGGGGACCATATGGGACACCGGGATTTGAACCAACTACCTTTGATCCTGGATTGGCTGCTTGCAAGGCAAACACCACTGTGCTATCTCTCCAGGCCCCTCACAATCATTCTTAAAAAAAAAAAAACTGAACGGCATATTTTAAGACAAGACTGATCAATAGACACACCAAACTTTGATATAAAGATAGCACTAACTCCCAGGACAATTCTTTCTCTCAATGTCAATGGACTAAATGCACCAGTTAAGAGACACAGAGTGGATAAATGGATCAAAAACTCAATCCAACCTTCTGCTGCCTACAAGAAACGCACCTGAATAGTCAGAACATAGACTCAAAATAAAAGGCTGGAGGAAAATCATCCAAGCAAACAACACCCATAAAAAAGCTGAAGTGGCCATACTAATATCAGATGATGCAAACTTTATACTTAGGAAAGTTGTAAGGGACAAAGATGGACATTTTGTATTAATCAAGGGATATGGACAGCAGGAAGAAATCACTCTCCTAAACATATATGCACTCAATGAGGGGCCAGCAAAGTATTTAATACAACTGTTGATAAATCTGAAAAATAATATTAATAACAACACAATAATTGTGGGAGACCTCAACATGGCATTGTCAACACTTGACAGGTGAACCAGACTGAAACCCAACAAGAATATACTAGAACTGAACAGAGAAATGGAAGAAAGAGGCCTAGTAGATATATACAGGAGACTCCACCCCCAGAAGCCTGGACACACATACTTCTCTAATGTACATGGGACAGTCCCAGGATAGACTACATGCTAGCACATAAAACATACCTCCATAATATCAAGAGGATAGAAATTTTGAAGGCTACCTTAGCTGACCACAAGGCCCTGAAATTATATGTGAACTACAAAGGGACACAGAAGAAAAACTTTAATACCTGGAAGTTAAACAGCCTAATACTGAATAACCAGTGAGTCCAAGATGAAATCAAAGAGGAAATCAAAACCTTCCTAGAAACAAATGACAATGGAGACACAAACTATCAGAACCTATGGGACACAGCAAAAGCAGTACTGAGAGGAAAATTTATAGCTTTGCAAGCACACATCAGGAAAGAAGAAGGGGCATACCTGAATAGCTTAATGACGCAGCTCAGAGAATTAGAAAGTGCTCAACAAAAAGACCCAAAAATAGGGAGGCAGAAGAAAATAACAAAGCTGAGAGCAGAAAACAATGAAGTCGAAACCCGAAAAACAATCCAAAAGATCAACGGAAGCAGAAGTTGGTTCTTTGAAAAAATAAACAGGATTGATAGACCATTGGCAAAACTAATAAAGAAAGAGAGAGAGAAACTTGATAACTCGTATTAGGAATGAAAAAGGAGAGATCACTACTGATATGGTAGAGATCCAAAGGGTAATCAGAAACTACTTTGAGAAACTCTATGCCACTAAAAATGAAAACCTGGAAGAAATGGATAAATTCTTGGACTCTTATAATCTTCCACGGTTGAATGAAGAGGATGTAACATATCTAAACACACCCATCACTATTGAGGAAATTAAGACAGTAATCAAATATCTGCCCAAAAACAAAAGCCCAGGCCCAGATGGATTTACTAATGAATTCTTTCAAACCTTTCAAGAGGAACTACTACCAATCCTGGCAAGACTCTTCCATGAAATCGAAAAAAACAGGAAAACTTCCAAATAGCTTTTATGAAGCCAATATCACCTTGATACCTAACCCAGACAGAGATGCTACCAAAAAAGAAAATTACAGACCAATATCGCTGATGAATACAGATGCAAAGATCCTCAACAAAGTCCTGGCAAATAGGATTCAAGGCCTCATTAAGAAGATCATCCACTACAATCAAGTAAGTTTCATCCCAGGAATGCAAGGCTGGTTTAACATCCGTAAATCTATCAACATAATACACAACATCAACAACAAGAAAAATAAAAACCACATGATCATATCAATAGATGCAGAGAAAGCATTTGATAAGGTCCAACACCCATTCTTGATCAAAACTCTCAGCAAGATGGGAATGGAAGAACCTTTCTCAATATAGTTAAGGCCATCTACCACAAGCCAGAGGCAAATATTGTCCTCAATAGAGAAAAATTGAAAGCTTTTCCTCTAAATTCTGGCACAAGAGAAGGCTGTCCTCTATCACCACTCCTATTCAACATAGCACGGGAGGTACTCGTTATAGTGATTAGATAAGAAAAAGATATCAAGGGAATCCAGATAGGAAAGGAAGAAGTCAAGCTCTCATTGTTTGCAGATGACATGATACTCTACTTAGAAAACCCTAAAGACTATATGGAAAAACTTCTAGACACAATAGACTCATACAGCAAGGTGGCAGGCTACAAAATTAACACACAAAAATCAATGGCCTTTCTATACAGCAATAGTAATAAGAAAGAAATGGACATTAAGAAAACAACCCCATTCACAATAGTGCCGCACAAACTCAAACATCTTGGAATCAACTTGACTAAAAACGGGAAGGACCTATACAAAGAAAACTATAAAACTCTGCTCCAAGAAATAAGAGAGGACACATGGAAATGGAAGCGCATACCCTGCTCATGGATTGGCAGGATTAACATCATTAAAATGGTAATACTCCCCAAAGCATTGTACAGATTTAATACGATCCCTCTAAAGATACCCATGACATTCTTCAAAGAAGTGGATCAGGCACTTTTGAAATTCATTTGGAACAATAAACACCCTCGAATAGCTAAAGCAATCATTGGGAAAAAGAATATGGGAGGAATTACTTTCCCCAACTTTAAACTGTACTACAAAGCAATAGTTATCAAAACAGCATGGTATTGGAATAAGGACAGTCCCTCAGATCAGTGAAATAGGCTTGAATACTCAGAGAATGTTCCCCAGACATACAATCATCTAATTTTTGATAATTTTTGATAAAGGAGCAAGAAATCCTAAATGGAGCAGGGAAAGCCTCTTCAACAAGTGGTGTTGGCACAACTGGCTAGCCACTTGCAAAATATTGAACTTAGACCACAACTGGCTAGCCACTTGCAAAAAATTGAACTTAGACCCCCAGCTAACATCATGTACGAAGGTAAAATCCGAATGGATGAAAGACCTCGATATTAGACCTGAAACCATAAGATATATAGAACAACACGTAGGTTAAACACTCCAAGACATTGAGACTAAAGGCATCTTTAGCGAGGAAACTGTACTCTCCAAGCAAGTGAAAGCAGAGATTAACAGATGGGAATATATTAAATTGAGAAGCTTTCGCACCTCAAAAGAAATAGCGCCCAGGATACAAGAGCCCCCCACACAGTGGGAGAAACTATTCACCCAATACCCATCAGATAAGGGGCTAATCTCCAAAATATACAAGGCACTGACAGAACTTTACAAGAAAAAAACATCTAATTTCATCAAAAAATGGGGAGAAGAAATGGACAGAGACTTTGACAAGAAAAAATACATATGGCTAAAAGACACATGAAAAATGCTCCACATCACTAATCATCAGGGAGAGGCAAATCAAAACAACTATGAGGTACCACCTTATACCCCAGAGATTGGCACACATCACAAAGAATGAGAACAAGCAGTGTTGGCGGGGATGTGGAGAGAAAGGAACTCTTTTTTTTTAATATTTTTTTTTATTTAACCAACTTTATTACATACATGATTGTTTTTGGGTTTCATTCCTGTAAAGAACACCACCCATCACCAGTGTAACATTCCCATCACCAATGTCCAAAATCTCCCTCCTCCCCACCCAACCCCTGCCTGTACTCTAGACAGGCTTTCTATTTTCCTCATACATTCTCATTATTAGGATAGTTCAAAACGTAGTTATTTCTCTAACTAAACCCATTGCTGGTGGGAATGGGTTCAACCCATTCAACCTAGTTCAACCTTTATGGAAAGCAATATGGAGATTCCACCAAAAACTGGAAATCGAGCTCCCATATGATCCAGCTATACCACTCCTAGGAATATACCCTAGGAACACAAAAATACAATACAAAAATCCCTTCCTTACACATATATTCATTGCAGCACTATTTACCATAGCAAGACTCTGGAAACAGCCAAGATACCCTTCAACAGATGAATGGCTAAAGAAACTGTGGTACATATACACAATGGAATATTATGCAGCTGTCAGGAGAGATGAAGTCATGAAATTTTCCTATACATGGATGTACACGGAATCTATTATGCTGAGTGAAATAAGTCAGAGAGAGAGAAATATGCAAAATAGTCTCACTCATCTATGGGTTTTAGGAAAAATGAAAGACATTTTTGCAATAATAATTTTCAGGCACAAAAGAGAAAAAAGCTGGAAGCTACAGCTCATCTCATGAAGCTCACCGCAAACAGGGATGAGTTTAGTTAGAGAAATAACTATCCTAATAATGAGAATATACAAGGGAAATAGAAAGCCTGTCTAGAGTATAGGCGGGGGTTGGGTGGGGAGGAGGGAGAGTTTGGACATTGGTGATGGGAATGTTGCACTGGTGATGGGTGGTGTTCTTTACATGACTGAAACCCAAATACAATCATGTATGTAATAAAGTTTGTGAAATAAAAAATTAAACAAATAATACAGAATAATAAACATGGACAAGTAGAAACTGAGGACACAACAAAGCATCTAAGAGGAGGAAGAATAGAATAGAATCTAAAGATGATGAACCTAAAGATGATGGATGGATATTAGCAAGGCACACAGAGATTACTAGAGATACAAGAAAATGTTAAAAAAATCTATGATTTTTTTGAAAATTAGTGCTTTCTTATCATATGTAAGTAGTATTTATTTTCATCACATAGTTGAATTTTTCCCCACGTCACTCCCATGCTTCTTTTTATTTCTCTTTCAGAGAAGATACTGACATATCCTGTTTTTCTAATCTAGCAGCAATCATTTTATACCCTTTATAAAGTCATTTCATTGGTGCCTCTTTCTGATCTGTCTCTCAGATTTGTGGATTCAGAATTACATGTTCCTCTGGAAAATTGATCCAAGATTCTTGCATATATGGAGGCCAGTACCATGAGGGCACCCTTAAGCAGGAAGAACAATTGGAACTGTTTGGTATCCACATGACCACCAGCACATGTACAAAATTTGGGCTCTAGACCTCAAAGTACTGTCATTGTGTGGCTGGATTATAGAGTTTGCATGTCTCCAAAAGTGCTCCTGGTGTGAGCTAAACAGAACATTTAATATGCCATTTAGGAGAATTTCAGAAAATACTCCTTTAGTAGTCCTTTAGTAAGTAAAAGTTCATGCTCCTATCAGAAATATTGAATTCAATGAAAACTACACATACATATTTCACATAAAAAGCACCACTTTGAAAGTCCACTCTGAAAGTCTTTTTTTTCTTTCCAAAGTGGTGCTTCCTCCACTGTCCTACATGGTTCATCTAACCACTTGGACCTTACATTTTTCCTAATTTCCTTTCCATTCCAAATAGGTAGGCAAGTTTCAATCCATACAAGAAAATACCCTTATCAGGCCACTTGGAACCAGAGACCCCTTGCTCTGTGGTCAGTTTCAACTCAACACACCTTCCTGTCCCTACAATTTTCACCCTGTTTACAGCATTTAACAGCAACTACCATGATTTCTTTTTTTCCTTTCTTAGCAGTTTGAAAAATATTCAGGATCCTTAATGATTTTCATGATTTCTAAAGTCAAAATGTCAGGAGAGATGAAGTCATGAAATTTTCCTATACATGGATGTACATGGAATCTATTATGCTGAGTGAAATAAGTCAGAGAGAGAGAGAAAAACGCAGAATGGTCTCACTCATCTATGGGTTTTAAGAAAAATGAAAGACACCCTTGTAATAATAATTTTCAGACACAAAAGAGAAAAGAGCTGGAAGTTCCAGCTCACCTCAGGAAGCTCACCACAAAGAGTGATGAGTTTAGTTAGAGAAATAACTACATTTTGAACTGTCCTAATATTGAGAATGTATGAGGGAAATGTAGAGCCTGTTTAGGGTACAGGCGGGGGTTGGGTGGGGAGGAGGGAGATTTGGGACTTGGGTGATGGGAATGTTGCACTGGTGATGGGTGGTGTTCCTTTTATGACTGAAACCCAAACACAATCATGTATGTAATCAAGGTGTTTAAATAAAAAAAAAATTAAAAAAAATGTCAATACCTAGGAATTTCCTGCACAGTTTATATGGAGTCAGTATGACTCTGTATGATCTGGGGGAAAAGTCTTACTTCCATGAGGATGAAGGATACATTGTTGAAGAGGACAAACCTCTTGTTATCACCTGATCTTTGGCCTCAATTACAGCCACCTCATTCTTGGTCTTCTTGGCCTTCAAAGATTTGGTTTCAAAATTCCCCTGCAATATTGCTACCTTCTGCATTTGGACAATATGTGATGAAAGAAATCTCTATTTCAGGAAGTTGTAACAAATATTGCAATGAAAAGGATCATGTTGGAAGGAAAAGGTCACTTTTGTTTAAAAATCTGAAAGAGCAAGACATGGGCATGTGCTTATAATCTGTGTAGTGGACATGCAGATCATCAGCCAGCAGAAGTTGGTTACATGCATATGAGCTAGGATGAGCTGCAAATGGTCTGAAATCTGCTCAATTTTATGACAGAAAATACTATATATGATTTATAAATTTCTTCTATATGAATAAAATATTTATGATATATACTTGTGTAATACAACAGTTAATGATATGCATTATGTGCGTATGACATCTTAACCAGTATATAGTATAATGTATATTATATGATATACATATATAAAATAATATTTTACAATATGCATTATACTATACAAGGCACATATACAATATATTATGCATCATGTGCAATGTGAATGTTAGATATATAATATGAAATATATATTAATCACCACTACTCAGGTACCATATCTAGTGTTGGGAATGCAATCATATTAACTGCTTTATTATCACTCTGACCACTGCATGGTATACATAAAGAAAGGAAATAAACTACACACATTTTAGTAATCATTCTTCTTTCTCTCCAGGTGGATTATCTTCTCCTAGAAGAGGATTTGTTTTTAGACTGAGTAGGGGCCTACTATTGTTAGAGCAATCACCTGTAAAGAGGTTTGAGTCTGAGGCCTTGATCTGCCCAAATTTCAGTGATGTTATGCAGGCTAATTTGTATACCTTCTAAACTAGTGTTTCTTGCTTTAGAATTTGTACCCCACACAACTTTATAAGATTGAGTATAATAATTCACCTCTTTCTTCACTCAGCCTACTAGTCTCTTTTGAGTTCCTGATAAGATTTCATCCTGCTGGAGATATAGTACAGCGGTGTTTGCCTTGCAAGCAGCCAATCCAGGACCTAAGGTGGTTGGTTCGAATCCCGGCGTTCCATATGGTCCCCCGTGCCTGCCAGGAGCTGTTTCTGAGCAGACAGCCAGGAGTAAATCCTGAGCACCGCTGGGTGTGACTCAAAAAAAAAAAAAAAAGATTTCATCTAATAGAAAATTAAAACCCCTCATTTATAAAAAAAAAAAAGATGTGCTGAATCACTTACATAAGGTGGTTGAATAGGGCCTTGGTCAAGAGCAAGGATTCATTTCTTTTAGAATGTTAAATACTTATGTAATGTTACATGCTCTACATGAAATTATAGTTATAGATGAAAATGAGTTCAAATTGAGATTGATAGGTATAATGAGACTAGGTCTTGGAAGTTTTTAGATTTGTTACTCAATTTATCTTCTAGGGAGGGCACAATCAGGTGTTGAATTTTTCTTTTCTGAAGACTATAGATAGTCACAGGGTGGGCTAAGAGATCCCAGTAACCGTGAGGATGTCCTCAGGAGTGTGCAGTGAGCAAGACGCAGGGGTCGTCAAACTTTTTAAACAGGGGGCCAGCCAGTTCACTGTCCCTCAGACCATTGGATGGTCTGACTATAGTAAAAACAAAACTTATGAAAGAATTCTTAAGCACACTGCATATATCTTAATTTGCAATGAAGAAACAAAACAGATACAAATACAATATGTGGCCCGCGGGCCATAGTTTGAGGATGGGCAGCTCATACAGGGCCTTCTGGGAAGGTGGTGGCCCCTGCAAGACTGTAAGTAGATCCTTAGACTTGATTCCTCCTGATGTGACATGCCTGATGAGTCTATTTTCTCCTGTTGAATATGGCAGCTTTGCATCACAGCAAAGTGATGCTCTGAAGAGGCTGTGCAAATAGACAGCACATAACACAGGGGACAGACCCTTTACCTCCATCCTTGCCCGAACTCTTTTTTTTTTGTATATCTTTATTTAAACAGCTTGATTACAAATATGATTGTAGCTGGGTTTCAGTCATGCAAAGAACACCCCCCTTCACCAGTGCAACATTCCCCTCACCAATGTCCCAGATCTCCCTCCTCCCCACCCCAACCCCGCCTGTACTCTAGACAGGCTTCTACTTCCCTCGTTCATTCACATTGTTATGATAGTTCTCAATGTAGTTATTTCTCTAACAACACTCATCACTCTTTGTGGTTAGCTTCATGTAGTTAGCTGGACCTTCCAGCCCTCCTCTCTTTTGCTGGACTCCTTTAATTTTAAAATATGACCAAAGGCAGACAATGCAGAATGCTAGCTTATACCTATCAGTATTTTTGGAATGAGATTACATTCCAAGCTGATATTTGGGAATGAAGGTGCCTGAATATGGCAAACATTATTTTGCATGTGTCTGTGAATGCATTTAGATAAGATTAAAATATGTGGCCACAAATTTACATACTGTAAGCAGAATACAAATCTAATGTACCTTCGTGATTCAACCAGAATTTGCAAAACCTCATCCATAGAACAAAACTATGAGATAGCTATTTTTATAAAGGGAATAATAAATATGCATTACCTTTCACAAGTTCACAAGTTCATGAACACAATCTTTAATGTCAACCCAGACCAGAGTCAGAGATGGATTCAATTCTGCAAACACACTGACAATTTAAAGTATAGAAGATAAGAAGACCTTGTTTGGATTTGTTAAGCCTGATTATATATGATTGAAAATATGGTGTATTTATCACTAAACTAAGAGGATAATGAAAGAATGAAGAACAAGTGAGTTGTCCCTTCCACCACAGGCCCAGGAGTCACAACACTTGTTCTGGGATCAGAGAAACTGCAGCTAGAGAGAAACTACTAGATATATACCTTCACTTCACCAAAGTTCAGTCTCCCCCATAGAGACCTGGGGTGATGCTGCCACCTTATTGAACTTTGTATTGGACATAGAGCCAAAAGGGATACTTCAAATCTTGAGATTCCATGAACTTTTTCTTGTCAGATTATGACTTTTCTTCCTTTAACACTGTTCTTATCTTTTATTTTTTTATTTTGAAAGAGAAATGTGGCAGTGCTTGTGGCAATGCTACCATTGTATTGTACAAACATATAACTTGATTTAATTTACAGATTTATTGTCACTAATTTTTTTCCAGAGTGCAATTTAGAGGTTATCAAGTTCAGACATTAGAGTTGATTCTAGGAAGACTTTTCATAGTTCTCATAGAGTCAATGTCAGGACTTTAGTTCTAGCACCCACCAGAAACTTTACCCTTACATAATTCAGAAGTATGAAGATCAAACTTCAGACACTAAAAAGGATTCTGAGAAGAGTTATGATTTTGGGCATGGTTGGATCAAATAAAATGTAAATTATATGGGACAAAACTTTGGTTTTAGGATTTCAGCGGTAAGTTTCTGACAAAAGAAGACAAAGATGAAACAATAACTGAAATATATTGTGGTATGAAAATTAATATGATTGAAAGTTCTAATGTATTCTTCCCCTGATTTTTGACACTCAGAAACTTTCCCAGGAACTTTAATAGTGCTTGATGAGGATAAGTATATGTGTTTGTGTCAGCAGGAAAAGCATCTGTTGAAAACACAGTTTGCTTACCTTTGCTGCCCTCAACATTCAAAATGGCTTGTTTGTCTCTATTAGTTTGTCCTGACTTTATACAACCTATCTTTGAAACTTATTCACAAAGAAGCAACATTCATTCCAAATATAGTATACATATTATGGGCTGAATGAGAAAACTATTTGGAGTTAGAAGTAGTTATTTATAGTATAATGGGTTCTTTTAGAAAGGGCATTAAAATGTTAAAAATATTAACAAGGGTATTACAATATTAAAATTAAAAGGGTATTAACTGTATTAGAATATAACTATTCATAAAGTGGAGATATTACCTCTGGAATTCAGAATATAATTATTCAACAGGGTCAACGTCATCTAGTTTGTCAGGCCTCTCCTTGTCCATCCTTGTGACATTTCATATTGTTGGTTATCTTTTTTCAAGGCCAATTTTCTAATCTGGCACTGCCTTTTACCTTTTACATGGTGCTTAGGATGGAGGACAAAGGCATGAATTTATCTTTAGTAGAGAACCAGTAAAGGGCGAGATACTGTCACAGTATTTAAAACAATAACAAAATTATAAAGAAATCCAATTCACCATTCCAGCAAAATAATGAACACATTGTGTCATTCAAACTTTCTGACATCAGGATAAAATGAAGCACATGTATTTTAATTTAAAACAGCATATTCTAAACATTTATCTACTTTGCCAAGTCATCACTTTACATCTGTTTTCAGAATTAATTTTTATTTTATTTTTTCTCCCAAAGCAGGGACTTTTTCAATTTCCAATTATATTGCTGCCTGGCTGGCGACGATGTATCTCATCTGTGGCCTCATTCATTGAACTTTACCTCATTCGTGGGCATTTTGGCCTTCAAATTTTTTTTGTTTTGTTTTCCAGGCCACACCCGTTTGATGCTCAGGGGTTACTCCTGGCTAAGCGCTCAGAAATTGCCCCTGGCTTTGGGGGACCTTATGGGATGCTGGGGGATCGAACCGCGGTTGTGATCTTTCCTTGGCTAGCGCTTGCAAGGCAGACACCTTACCTCTAGTGCCACCTCACCGGCCCCAAACCTTCAAATTTTTTATTTCCGAATTTTATTTTGCAGTACAGCAACCTTCTGAAATGGGTCTAGTGGAGTTGGTCCTGCACTGCTCATGTTTTCGTCACTAAAACCTGTCTTTTACTTGGAGAGCCTACTGGATTGCCTCGTGTAACACTCAAGACACTCTCTCTCTCTCTTTCTTTGGCAAGAATTTTCCTTAACTCTATGGAGAAAATTTAGAGATGTCATGCTTCTCTCCTGCCTTGTCACAAATGCCTTGGAGGGACCTTGGCCTCCATCAGTTGTGATCTTTCCCAGGACCTTCTTGGTGTTTTCCCACTCAGGTGAAGTGATAGGGTAGGAACTCACTGAAATGAGGGTAGAAAGGGTTTGTATCATTTTCTTCCACAAATGGGCCCATGGAGACTTCTCCAAAGACTTGGAAGACTTGGACTTTGAGAGGCTCTCAGATTCACAAGTGGTACAGCTGGGTTTTGGAAAGGATAGAGGTCGAACCTCACAGACTTTTTCACTGAAGGACTGCAAGGCATGCACATTTTAGTCCCTATTTTGTCCCACATCAATGTTACATCCAGGTGCTTCCTGTTCCTGTTTAGTATGTGGGCCAAAGCAGCAGTGTTCATAATTACTGATCACCTTAGCCTTCCATACCTTAGAGGATGAAACATTTTTAGTTTCCAGTTTTGCATTGGAATTGGAAAAGGCTGAGCCAGGATTGGTGCACACTTACAGGGTAGTAGACACTCTTGATTTGCCTCATCTTGTGGAAAAAATGACCTTCTAACACTTTTTCTTCGTGCTTCTGTATTAAAAAGAAAGGCCAGTGAACTGGGACACCAGGGTTCTCCTGGGGACGGTTAGTTAGAATTTGACCAAGGACTTGTTGATGGTTTTGCATCAGAGTGGACAAAGACTCTTTTCTAAGTTTCTTCTGAATTGTGGATTGCAATTTGGGATGAATATCACTTTGTATAAATGTTTCCATTCTGTCCTGTCCTGAATGACTACATAACCCCGAGTCTTGAAGTTGTGATGGAGAAAAAGGGGCTATTGGGAAAGAGGCTGAACTATGGGTTTGATTGGGGACTGTAGGTTGAAGCAAGGGGTGGGACTTGGGTGTATTTCCAAACAATGGTATCCCTTTGGTTTTTAGGTAGGGCAAAGGCAATATATAGGGAAAATATTTGGGGATAAAGGACTGCATTTGAACTGCCTTTTCTCTAGTTGATTGATCAAATGGAACAGAAGGATCCTGCACTTGAGATATGCCCTGAAATTTTAAATCACTAGCTGACAGACATTTGTTATACAGAGAGGGAGTCCTAAGAAGAGTGGACTGTCTTTCTGATATTGATGGTCTTCCAAGATTTTGGGATAAGTTGCTTTCATAGGATTATAGTGCTGCTGTTTGTTCTTGTTCCGTAAGGGTGACCATGTTTTTACTTCTTTGCTTTGGTGGAAATGCTCTTGGATATTGTTTTTGCTTTCTCCTGTGAATAAGTTCTGTGGATTCTCAGGGGAAAGGTGCTCCTGTTGGCTGTCACATTGTGCTACGGTTAACAAGACACAAATAGCATTTGTCCAAAGCCATACTAGTAGTGAAAGGAGCCAACATAGGCCCCGAAGATCTGATAGGGATGAGATAGGAGCTGGTGTAGTTGAGTTAGCAGGAGGTGAACCCTTGGAGAGAGAGCCCAGTAGATTAGTTTTCAACTCAGAATGGTCTTGAATACCTGCTGCCAGGGATGAGCTCATAGGTGATAACTGCTCTGCCAGAAGAGTGGAGGAATACGCAATAGCAACTTCTGCTGTTTCACCCCAGTCAGGCTGCTTCCCAAGGTCACCTCTGACAAGGCCTACACTGGGTTCCTGACCTAAGGATGGATGACATTCTCCCTGGTCAGGGTCCTTCACCATGTTGGCTCTGGTAGGCCTGCATTGTCTTGCCACAGAAGATGATCACTTTTGGCATTGCTATAAGTTTTTAGGTGGGCTCTGTCAGGCCTTTCTCTGAAGGCTTGGCCTCTGGACTGAAAGTTTTCATTCTCTGCATAAGCTGTAGCCAGGAGGGCAGATCATTTGGACAGGGATTGCTCCAATGGTGCACCAGTCACCAAGGAGTCCCTCTATGACCTCTTGATGGCTTGACTAAGCCCCCCAAATTCTTCCTACTCCTCCTCCCCATATAGACACTTTCTATATCTTTTTTTTTGGGGGGGGGGTCACACCCGGCAGTGCTCAAGGGTTATTCCTGGCTCCAGGCTCAGAAATTGCTCCTGGCAGGCACGGGGGACCATATGGGACGCCGGGATTCGAACCGATGACCTCCTGCATGAAAGGCAAATGCCTTACCTCCATGCTATCTCTCCGGTCCCTTTTTCTATATCTTATTTACATGGTTTTCTCGCCTTAGTCAAACCTGAGTTTCTGGATGTGCATTAGGGCACTACTGTTTACCAGTGGAATTCATAGTTGTGGTTTCCAGTCTTGTCCAGTTCTTGTTGGCAGTTTCTATAAACTGAGAATCAGGAAACAGGGTCATGTGGGATAAAGGAAGAAACCCTGCCATCAAGACCTTGGATAGAAGATTCTAGAGCCCAATAGTAAATGAATCAAGCCATATGACTCCTCACACTCTCACCATGGTCCATAATGCCTGTTTTTGCATTTAAATATGCTTCCTAATCCATTGAATCACTAAGACCTCAAGCTGACCAATTGGAAAGAAGAGTAGGGACCACTTCTTAGATGAATCTGAACACTGTACAGATATGTGTCCCCAATTGGACCTGTAGGACCTATCCCCAACCCAGAAACTGAAGGACACTCCGACTCTCAAACTACTGGCCAGCAGCATCCTACTTCCTGCTACTGTTCTCAGAATGGAATACTGGGTGTCGATGTTTTCCTTCCATTCCACAAGTCTTCCTTGGACTGTTTCATGAGCTCTACTGCCAGGCTCCTTGCATAAAGGAATCAAAGCTAAGGAATGGAATAGATGGGCCTACTCTTTCACAGCTAAAAAAAACCAAAAACCAAAAAACAAAAACTTACCCATGGAAATTCCATCACTCTTTTCTCTCCTTTTACTTGACCGTAGCTCCTTTTCACACTGAGGGGAGAGAGAAAATATGGGGTAGGGGCCAGAGAAACAGAATGGAGGTAGGCATTTACCTTGTATGCAGAAGGACGATAGTTTAAATTCTGCATTCCATATGGTCTCCCAAGCCTGCCAGGAGTGATTTCTGAGTGTAGAGTCAGGAGTAACCCCTGAGTGTGTGGGTGTGACCCCAAAACAAAAACAAACAAACCAAAAAGAAACAAATGAAAATATGGAGTTGGACACATTTCCCACCATTTCTTCTTTAGCTGACCCATTTGTCTTTATGAACTGGATGATGTCTTCCTGCACTTATGTAATGATCAGAGTAGTCTTTCTCTGATTTATTCTTTTTAAAAAATGTACAAAGGCAATTCTTGGCTGTATTTTTCTTCAAAGTATGTAGTGTTCTTATTTATTACACTCATCATCAATTTCCTCCCACTATCCTCTGCTCAAGAAACACAAAGTATTCCTAGATTTCAGGCACAAAACTCTGTCAGGAAGGTTCCAGATGCAGTGTCTCTCTGAACTTTGAGAAGCTTAAAAATCTTCCACTGCTTGATACAAAGTGCTCAAGGACAGCAAAAAGGTAACTGTTGGACCAGTGCTTAGAGAGTTCACAGGCCTCCCTCTTTCAACCATCTATTGCACAGCTGCTGGTCCTTGACTGGAAACTGCTATAAAGTAGGCCCGAGGACTAAGAACTTTCAATAGAAATCCAAGTTCCCATTCTCAGCCTTATTGGTCACCTCAATTGTACTGTAATGGTTGAACCACTATTTTTTCCCTAAAAATAGAAGTCCTATATGTCCCCTTGTTGGCACAGTACCTGGTACATTTAAAGAAGTAAAAGTCAAAAGAGAAAAGAAGAGAAAAATGGCATACTGTTGGATCTGGCACAGGGATTCTTACCTTCCTGGTGTTTCTGTCTCTTGTAGGCTGTGGCTCAGATGGACCATTTGGGAGAAAAGTGCGAATCAAGAGGTAGATCCCCACTCCACATAAGATGGAAATGATGACATCAATCCCCCAGGAAGTAGAACTGGAGTTCAGCCAGGAAGTAGTAATTGTTCTCAGGGAAAAGGCAGAATTCTCCATTTCCTGCATCAAAATGTATAGTAAAAGTCAATGTTTTAGTTTGCAGTAATCCCTAGGATTAGTGTGCTCAAGCACACAATCTTGGTAGAATATCAGATTTCTACAAGAACATACCTGACTTCCAGGTATGCTTGACATGAACTGAGGGTTGGGAGAAACAGGAGGATCAGCTCATCCCCTAGATGAGCCTGTCCCTTTGTGACAAAGTCTCTGTGATGCTGATCAAGATTTCAATTTCCAAGTGAGCTTCCTCCATGTGCTGTAGCCTGAGGACTCCAATGAGATTTAGTGGCTGAATAGTTCTATGATTTGTTTAGGATTTCCTTCTTTTTTTTTAAGTCATGTGATTAGTTTCTTTTATAATTTTAAATATTGATTGAGGTCTATTATTTACAATACTATTAATTATAGTTTTTCATTCACAAAATTACAACAGCACAGCAATGTACTCACATCCTTCCCCAAGGACCCCAGATCATCATATGGGGTTTTTGTAATTTAATCAGTATGGCTAAATACAAGTCCAGTTCCCTACTGCCTTTAGCATCTCAGCCCATACTCATTTCATTTTTAGTATTTACATTTCCAGTCAGCTGTTACATACAAGTACATTGAAAACAGATATTGTAGGGTTGGAGCCATAGCACAGCGGTACTGTGCTTGCCTTGCAGAAGGCTGGCCCAGGTTAGACCTGGTTCGATCCCCGGTGTCCCATATGGTTCCCCAAGCCAGGAGCAATTTCTGAGTACATAGACTGGAAAAACCCCTGAGCATCACCATGGGTGGCCCCCCCAATCGAAAAACCAAAAAAAAAAATAGATATTGTAAGATATTGTAGTTTTGGCATGTCACCGAAGAGTAGTCTGAGGGCTATTCTCCCTAAACTTGGGGAGTATTTTAAAACTTCGGTTGGGGTTCTAGGACCACACCTGAGAGTGCTTAGAACTTCCTCCTGGCCCTTTGCTTGGGCCCACTCCTGTCCATTTTTAGGGACCTTAACCATGTTCTAAAGGTTGAACTGGTACGAATTACATTTAAGACAATGGTTATAAAGCCATTCTCTCTGGCCTACACTGTCATGAATCCTGAAGGTCCAGCAAAGCTAGAGCTTTAGGTGGCAGCAATGGTGCAGTACCATCACCCTCCTCAGGCTCCTTGGACTTACCTCAGAGTGGAGCATCTTCTAATAGCCTCTTCCTGTGGCAGCAACTGCCCCCACTGTACCTTAGCAGCATCTTGAGCTCTTCCTCAGCAGCTCTTTTGGGTGTCTCCAGCACAGTGTGGAGACTTCTTCTTCTTTTTATTTAACATTTTCTTTTTTCTTTTTTTAATTTTTAAAAATTATTAATTTTTTTTTTTGTAGTAAACTGATTTTTTTTTTAATTTTTTTTTTATTTAAACACCTTGATTACATACATGATTGTGTTTGGGTTTCAGTCATAAAAGGAACACCACCCATCACCAGTGCAACATTCCCATCACCCAAGTCCCAAATCACCCTCCTCCCCACCCAACCCCCGCCTGTACCCTAAACAGGCTCTACATTTCCCTCATACATTCTCAATATTAGGACAGTTCAAAATGTAGTTATTTCTCTAACTAAACTCATCACTCTTTGTGGTGAGCTTCCTGAGGTGAGCTGGAACTTCCAGCTCTTTTCTCTTTTGTGTCTGAAAATTATTATTACAAGGGTGTCTTTCATTTTTCTTAAAACCCATAGATGAGTGAGACCATTCTGCGTTTTTCTCTCTCTCTCTGACTTATTTCACTCAGCATAATAGATTCCATGTACATCCATGTATAGGAAAATTTCATGACTTCATCTCTCCTGACAGCTGCATAATATTCCATTGTGTATATGTACCACAGTTTCTTTAGCCATTCATCTGTTGAAGGGCATCTTGGTTGTTTCCAGAGTCTTGCTATGGTAAATAGAGCTGCAATGAATATAGGTGTAAGGAAGGGGTTTTTGTATTGTATTTTTGTGTTCCTAGGGTATATTCCTAGGAGTGGTATAGCTGGATCGTATGGGAGCTCGATTTCCAGTTTTTGGAGGAATCTCCATATCGCTTTCCATAAAGGTTGAACTAGACAGCATTCCCACCAGCAGTGGATAAGAGTTCCTTTCTCTCCACATCCCCGCCAACACTGTTTATTCTCATTCTTTGTGATGTGTGCCATTCTCTGGGGTGTGAGGTGGTATCTCATCGTTGTTTTGATTTGCATCTCCCTGATGATTAGTGATGTGGAACATTTTTTCATGTGTCTTTTGGCCATGCGTATTTCTTCTTTGTCAAAGTGTCTGTTCATTTCTTCTCCCCATTTTTTGATGGGGTTAGATGTTTTTTTCTTGTAAAGTTCTGTCAGTGCCTTGTATATTTTGGAGATTAGCCCCTTATCTGATGGGTATTGGGTGAATAGTTTCTCCCACTCAGTGGGTGGCTCTTGTATCCTGGGCACTATTTCCTTTGAGGTGCAGAAGCTTCTCAGCTTAATATATTCCCATCTGTTAATCTCTGCTTTCACTTGCTTGGAGAGTGCAGTTTCCTCCTTGAAGATGCCTGTAATGTCTTCCAAATAGCTTTTATGAAGCCAACATCACCTTGATACCTAAACCAGACAGAGACGCTACCAAAAAAGAAAATTACAGACCAATATCACTGATGAATGCAGATGCAAAGATCCTCAACAAAATCCTGGCAAATAGGATTCAATGCCTCATTAAGAAGATCATCCACTACGATCAAGTAGGTTTCATCCCAGGAATGCAAGGCTGGTTTAACATCCGTAAATCTATCAACATAATACACAACATCAATAACAAGAAAAATAAAAACCACATGATCATATCAATAGATGCAGAGAAAGCATTTGATAAGGTCCAAAACCCATTCTTGATCAAAACTCTCAGCAAGATGGGAGTGGAGGGAACCTTTCTCAATATAGTGAAGGCCATCTACCACAAGCCAGTGGCAAATATTATCCTCAATGGAGAAAAACTGAAAGCCTTCCCTCTAAATTCTGGCACAAGACAAGGCTGTCCTCTCTCACCACTCCTATTCAACATAGCACTGGAAGTACTTGCTATAGCGATTAGGCAAGAAAAGGATATCAAGGGAATCCAGATAGGAAAGGAAGAAGTCAAGCTCTCACTGTTTGCAGATGACATGATACTCTACTTAGAAAACCCTAAAGACTCTATCAAAAAGCTTCTAGAAACAATAGACTCATATAGCAAGGTGGCAGGCTACAAAATTAACACACAAAAATCAATGGCCTTTCTATACACCAACAGTAATAAAGAAGAAATGGACATTAAGAAAACAACCCCATTCACAATAGTACCACACAAACTCAAATATCTTGGAATCAACTTGACTAAATATGTGAAGGACCTATACAAAGAAAACTATAAAACTCTGCTCCAAGAAATAAGAGAGGACACACGGAAATGGAAACACATACCCTGCTCATGGATTGGCAGGATTAACATCATCAAAATGTCAATACTCCCCAAGGCATTATACAGATTTAATGCCATCCCTCTAAAGATACCCATGACATTCTTCAAAGAAGTGGATCAGACACTTTTGAAATTCATTTGGAACAATAAACACCCTCGAATAGCTAAAGCAATCATTGGGAAAAAGAATATGGGAGGAATTACTTTTCCCAACTTTAAACTGTACTACAAAGCAACAGTTATCAAAACAGCATGGTATTGGAATAAGGATAGGTCCTCAGATCAGTGGAATAGGCTTGAATACTCAGAAAATGTTCCCCAGAGATACAACCATCTAATTTTTGATAAAGGAGCAGGAAATCCTAAATGGAGCAGGGAAAGCCTCTTCAACAAGTGGTGTTGGCACAATTGGATAGCCACTTGCAAAAAATTAAACTTAGACCCCCAGCTAACATCATGTACAAAGGTAAAATCCAAATGGATTAAAGACCTCGATATCAGCCCCAAAACCATAAGATATATAGAACAGCACATAGGCAAAAATTATTAATTTTTAATTATGAGAACAAAGTTGCAAAGGAAGAGGACAAGGTAAAATTACAGTGGAAGGACAATCACTCATAAACAGAATTCTCAGAAGAAACTCCCTTGCTGGTACCTTAATTTTGAACTTTCAGCCAAAGAACATTAAAACAGAACCCATGTACAGTTACTTTGTCCCCAAGACCCCAGATAGTAGTACATTATAACATTTCTTAGCAGTACATAAAACAACGTGGAGACTCTTAAGGATCAGGACAAAGTGTGCATAATGCAAAGGATGTTTCTGCACACTCTTCAGGAGCTACAAAAATCCATGAAGATCCAAGATGCTGACTTGAAAGTTCCACTGTTTACCCAAAACCAAGCTTCCCTCTTTTTCAGTGTGTAGGTCATCTCAGAATAAGCAAGGACTCATTTCTGTGTTGGACTCTTGGACTTATACAGCATTTTTGGCATGTGGCATTACTGTATTTATAAGAAGAACTTCATACATAAACCAACTGCCCCCAGAATGATCAGGGGTCCCAAAGCAAACACACAGGCTCTCTAGGGAGCATGAAAGTTCCCAATGTCAACAGTTAAGATTAATGGGGACAGGTGGATTGTGATTTCATTATATTAAAAAACAAGTAATAAAGGTGGTCCTTACCATTGACAGTGTTTGTTTTTCACATTAGTTATAAAAAGACATTAATGGGACAAATGAGAAAAAATTTCTTTTTATATTAGCTTTTTGGGCCAACCCTGCTGTGCCCAGGCAGTATACCTGTTCTTTGGGCATATAACTCTCCTGGCATGGTTTAGATGGATCATATGAGGTGCTGGGGTGTAACCTGTATCGTCTTACTCAAATGCAAGACAGAACATTACTTTCTGTATTATGTCTTTAACAAATCACTTCTTATCCCATCTAGATTAATTTTCATTGCAAAAGTATTTGGAGAGCGGTAGGATTCTCATTAATATATAATATATGCATAAATATATAAAACATGTTCTATTGCCCTTTTTCCAGGTCAAGGCAGAATATTTGCTACAATTCATATGAAATCCATTTCGTCTATGCCTCGATACATTCTCTGCTTCTGCAGTGATCAGGCCCTTCTATTTAACACAAGAGATTCTCAAGTTATCAAATTCATTTAGATAATGAACTTAATAGGTAAGCATCTCTTTTTAAAAATGTATTTTGGAGAGTACAATAATATAAACCTTATATTTGAGTGGCACCAGTGTCCTGGTAGGATACCTTGTCCTAGTGCATTACTATAGAAGATTGTCTATATTCTGATTTCCTGAGGTGAATTAGGTGATTCCTGAGGTGAACTAGGGAATGAATGATCGAGTGGAAGAAAAACACATTTCTGATGATAACTTATTTTCTCACTTACTGATTCGGACTTGAAATCTCTGAGTCCTTATTGTTTTCTGGCTTCTTTCTAAGATCCTGAGAGGTGTATTGATTTTTAATACTTATTTTATCAGCATCATTATTATTCTTTTTCTTATATTCTGGTTGATGTGATATTGCAGGATGCTCCCCTGAATCTTATTTAGTTTTTATTTTGTTCCTTTTGTGGAAGGGTTGTGAGATTTTTATTTGAGATTACTAGCCATTATTATCCACTGATGACATAGTACAGTTAAAGAAAGTAGTAGATAATATGATTGATAGCATAAATATAAAAGAAACTCTGAGTTCTAATTTTCATGTGTATAGCAAGCTAGCGCTTTGAAACGTGGCAAGACATGCAAAAGGAGGTAAATGAAATGACGGTAAGTCAGCATTTCTCACATTTCATTTGTTACAGAAGAATCAGATTTTATCAAAGTCCTCAATATTCATAGAATAATAACCATAAATAGATTTTTAGGCTTCACTTATACTCACAAAAATCATGGATCATATTTTCTTTTGGAATTTTATTAATGAAGAGAAAGATGATTTAAATAAAGATATAGGCTTATCAATTAATTTAAGAAGTGTGGCAAAATAGAAAAAAGGGTCTTATTGAAAAGCAATGATTTTCCAATTATTCATCAGAGAACTCTGTAATTCAAAAACCATATGTCATACAGAGGTGAAGACACCCACAGTACAAGAAAAATCAGAACCTTGAAAAACAGAAATTTGGGGCCGGAGAGATAGCATGGAGGTAAGGCGTTTGCCTTTCATGCAGGAGGTCATCGGTTCGAATCCCAGCGTCCCATATGGTCCCCCGTGCCTGCCAGGAACAATTTCTGAGCCTGGAGCCAGGAATAATCCCTGAGCACTGAGTGTGACCCAAAAAAAAAACCACAAAAAAAAAAAGAAAAACAGAAATTTGTTTACATAGATCTGTTTACATAGAACAGACATAGAATGAATTTTAGATACTCAAATATATATTGATGTAGCAAATTTTAACATTTAATTCATGGTTATATATTATATGCATAGAGAAAGTAAAAGAGATAAAGTTAAGATTTTGTAATAAGTAATTTTGGAGTGAGTGAACTGCAAAATTATATAGTGTAGGTGTAACTTATATAATATATAGGGGTAGCCTGATGATAAATGAGTTTATAAATATACTGGGCTTTCATAATATTAATTTAACTTCAACGTACATTGCCTGTGATTGGCCTTGATTTCTAATGTCCCAACTGTGGTTCCCAGAAGAAAGCCTGAAAGTATCAAGGGCAGGTGTCATATCATCTTGGCTTTGATATGGGAAAACTTAATGGTTCACAGCCCAGATTGATATAATTGATGAAAAAACACTGTCATGGGACAGGTTGTGATGTATACAAAAGGACGGTGGTTTGAATCCCGGTATCCTATATGGTTCCTTGAGCTTGCCAGGAGAGATTTCTGAGCACAGAGCCAGGAGTAATCCTTGAGTGCTGCCAGGTGTGACCCCCCCCCAAAAAAAAAACAACTAAACAAACAAAAAAACTCTATTGGAACTTTTTCCTATTGGAGCTAGGTTGGGCTTGGAGCCATAAAATTTAAAATAATAACTTTGTAAGAGAAAAATAATTTCAAAAAGTAATTTCAAGCCTTTTTGGTGAATTCCAAAGGTGTTTTTATGTGGGGGAGTGGTTTTGTTTTGGGAAGGTTGTTTGTTTGCAGTTTTTACTAGCTAACTGTAATGAATCCTGATTTTTTCCAATATCTGGTTGTGGTTATCTCAGCTTTTTATTTAATTAGATTTTATTTTGTTCAGTTATTTTTTCCTAGCTTTCTAGCACTGATGAATATTCTCTTCAAAAGACTGGGATAGCTGAGAGAAGGAGAACTTGATAATATAGAAGTTGCACTGTTTTCCTGGTTGCACTTGATGCCTGATCAAGGCAGGAAAATATGGCATCAAAATGTGTTTTCTCTGAGTTTATAGGCTCTGCAGATCTGAGAGCTCTTGCTTACATTTACTGTTAGCTTCCACTTTTACTCTCTATATCTCTTCAAAATTATTTTCATTGAGCTACCAGGTTCTATACTTTTTTTTTTTTTTTTTTTTTTTACCACCCTTCCTCCATCTAAGCTCTATGGACAAATCTTCGTTACTCAAGACTACCCTTACTATGTTACTTTTTAAATACTACAAAATGGAAAAATCTTTTATTTTAATTGTGTAAGTGTTGATGCACAGTCAGATGAATAGATGTAATACCCTAAAATTTCACAGTTGTAACTCAATGATAAGTTAATAAACAAATCATTTTAAACTGAATATTTTATAAGTTATAATTTTAAAATTACAATGATAAATGTGCTCATATATTTCAAAATTTATGTGAAATAAGTAAATCCTACAAAATGTAAAGTTTAGTTAAGAGTGAAGAGAATCAGGGCCTGAGCAATAGGACAGTGGGTAGGACATTTACACTGATTGGAATTGATCTCAAGCATTTCCTATGGTCCCCAAGCACTACCAGGAGTAAATTCTGAGCACAGAGCCAAGTGTAATTCCTGAGCAGTGCTAGGTGGGGCCAAACCAAAAATAGATAGATAGATAGATAGATAGATAGATAGATAGATAGATAGAGATAGATAGATAGATAGATAGATAAAAATAAAGATTTAAGAGAATTTTAAGAAAATTTGTTTTGGGACACACTTTGTGGTCAGGGATTACTCCTAGTAATGTACTCATTGATCACTTCTGGTGGACTCATAGGAGCATATGCAGTTTGAGGGATCAAACTCAGGACAGATACATGCAAAGGAACACCCTACTCACTGTACTCACTGCCTTGCTTTGGCCTCAAACAATTATCATGACAAAGATAGTGAGTGAGATAAACAGAATGCCAGTCTCAAATCCAGGCAGGGAGAAAGGGGAGTAGAGTAATGGGGGAAATTGGTGGTGGGTTGTAGCAATGGTGACAGAAGGTGGGTTTTTTTATGACTGAAACCCAACTACAAACATGTTTGTAATTATGGTGCTTAAATAAAGATATTCTCATTAAAACTTTCGTTAAAAAGAATCTTTTATTTTTAATTTAAAGCAATGTGAGTCACAAAGTTATTCATAGTTAAGTATTAGACACACAAAGTTTCAGAGCCGGTTCCACCACCAGTGTCAACTTCCCTGCACCAATGTTCCTAAAGTCAATTACATACCACCACCCACCACCCTCCTCCCCACAGCCTACCATCATAATAGAGAACTTTCAAAGTCTCATTGTTAAAGTTTGGGTCTCTTGGATATTTAGTTATTTCCTTTTTTTGGATTTTGGGCCATACCTGGTGATGCTCAGGGATTACTCCTGGCTTTGTGCTCAGAAATCTTGCTCCTGGCTTGGGAGACCATATGTGAGTGGGGGAATGGAACCAGAGTCCATCCTTGGTCAGT
Organism: Suncus etruscus; assembly: GCF_024139225.1. Lineage (NCBI taxonomy): Eukaryota > Metazoa > Chordata > Mammalia > Eulipotyphla > Soricidae > Suncus > Suncus etruscus. Next base: position 147,618,906 of record NC_064850.1, read on the forward strand.
TGCATGCAAGGCAAACAGCCTACTGCTGCGGCATTGGTCTAGCCCCAGTTATTTCCTTTCTTAATACGACCAACGCACCTGAGTCCCCTTGGCCCCTGTTCCTCATTATTTAACATATGTCTTTCTCCTCTTTTACTCGATTTCTTTTCTTATCCTAACTATATTCTGGAACCAACAGTAGAAAACTCATATTTAAACTCAGATTTCATTACTTTATACAGTTTTCTCAAATACCACATAGAAGTGAAATCATCCAGTATTTATTCTTCTTTGTGTGTGTGTGTGTGTGTGTGTGTGTGTGTGTACCATGGCCCAATGATTCATTCATCTATTTATTTTTTTTGTTTTTGTTTTTGGTTCTTGGGCCACACCCGGCGGTGCTCAGGGGTTACTCCTGGCTGTCTGCTCAGAAATAGCTCCTGGCAGGCACGGGGGACCATACGGGAAAGAGGACATCAATAATAACACAATAATTGTGGGAGACCTCAACACGCCCCTGTCACCTCTTGATAGGACAATCAAACTGAAACCCAACAAAAATATACTAGCCCTGAAAAGAGAAATAGAAGAGGCCTAGTAGATACATATATATGTGTGTATACATATATATGTATATATATCTATATCTACCTATCTATCTATATATATTTCTATATCTATCTATCTATTTATCTATCTAGAACACTCTATCCCCAGAAACCTGGATACACATTTTTCTCCAATGCACATGGGTCATTCTCCAGGATAGACCTCATGCTGGTACATAAAACATACCTGCATAAAATCAAGAGGTTAGAAATTTTGCAGACTACCTTCGCCGACCACAAGGCTCTGAAATTAGATGTGAACTACAAAGGGACACAGAAGTAAAACTATAACACCTGGAAATTAAACAGCCTACTACTGAACTACCAGTGAATCTGAGATAAAATCAAAGAGAAAATCAAAACTTTCCTGGAAACAAATGACAACGAAGACACAAACTATCAGAACCTATGGGACACAGCAAAAGCGGTCTTGAAAGGAAATTTTATAGCTTTGCAAGCACACATCAGACAGGAAGAAGGGGCATACTTGAACAGCTTAATAATGCAGCTTATAATATTAGAAAATGATCAAGAAAAGGAACCAAAAATAGGGAGACAGAAGTAAATAACAAAGCTTAGAGCAGAAATCAATGAAGTGGAAACGCAAAAAGCAATCCAAAAGATTAATGAAAGCAGAATTTGGTTCTTTGAAAAAATAAACAAGATTGATAGACCATTGGGAAGACTCACAAAGAGAGAGAAACTTGATAACCCGTAACAGAAATGAATGCTGTTAACCTTGCAGAGTTGGTTTTCTTGACTAGTAAGATTAAAAACATCAGAGACAAACAAGTACATAATAGTGTATTATCAGCTCTGATATTTGATTAAAAATAAGTCTAGATGAAGAGGGACATGAGATTATCTTTTATGGGGGATGATATTAAGGAGACGCAATCGCTGGGGAAGGCAATTTATTTGAATCGAACAGAGAATTGCATTAGCAGAAAATTTGAGGAATACTAGTTATTTTCATAATTGTTCTGCCCTGGAATGCTAGGTATGGTATATTGATAAGTTAGTTGATCAGTGTCTATAACAGGCATTCTTTAATAGTTTTGCAGGTATGCCAAATACTTCTTTGGCAAAATGGTAAAATGTAATGTTTTAAGTGGCATATAACTATAAGATAACAAAATTAAAATTGGTCATCAAAATAATCATCAAATATGACATCCTAACAATGAGGAAATGACAATAACTTGGTCTAAGAGCAGGTTGTTTTATTCACCTCCTAATGATAAGATCAAATCAAAAGGCATGTCATCCTTTGATTTGTACAAAAGCCAAGTTCACTATCTACAGAAGACTGACTGTAACAACCATGACTTGGGCAGAATTTACCCTGGGACCAATAAAAAAGACCCTAGTCTAGGCCTTAGCCTATGATCTGTACAATAACCAAGATCTCTAATTCCAGAAGTCTGACTAAAGCAACAACTGCAACTGAGCAGATCTTCTGGAAACATAATGAAAGACTCTATCCTATGGTTGTTGTCTTTATTGCTATGATGCTTTTCGAGTTTTTTTATTTATTTTTTTTTGTATTGTTGTCATGTTATTCTTCCTTTTCCCCTTTCTTCTCTTAAACTGATATTTATAGCCTCTAGAAGAATTCCTCCTATTTTTTGCTTGTTTGATTTTTGCCCCGTTTTATTTTAATTTTTTCTTTCCTTCAAACAGAACCACATAACATGAATCAATTTGTTCTGTCTCACAAATGGAGGGGGAAATAATGGAGGGTACCATGACCAAAAAGTCATATGAACATTAAGCTGAAATAAAAAATTATCAGACTTAAACACCAAATCCAAAGCCAATGACAACAGAATCAATACCCAATCTACAATATGCTAGACACAGAGGGGACTACTTATTCTAGCAGCCAGGGGGTAAAGGAGGGGAATATGAGATGCATGCTGGGAACAGGGGTGGAAGGAGAACAACATTGGTGGTGAAAATGTCCCCGATTCAGTGTGGTTATGTATCTAAAATATTACTGTGAAAGATTTGTAATCCACTTTATTTTAGAAAAAAAGCCTAATAAATATATTGTGTTGAATTAAAAAAAAAGAAACAATAATTTTCAACAGCAAAAGCTAAAGTCACATTTTAGTAAAAAATAAAAAAATAAGCATCAAAGATAAAAGGGGAAGGGTGGGGGATATGGGATGCAAGATGGGAACTGGGGTGGAGGGAGGACAAATTTGGTGATGGGAATTCCCCTGATTCAATGTTAATATGTACCTAAAATATTACTGTAAAAAATATGTAAGCCACTTATATAAAATAAAAATTATATATATAAAAAATGGGGCCAGCGAGGTGGCGCTAGAGATGGCGCCTTGCAAGTGCTAGCCAAGGAAGGACTGCGGTTCAGAGGCAATTTCTGAGCACTTAGCCAGGAGTAACCCCTGAGCATCAAACGGTGGCCCCGAAAAACCAAAAAAAAATTATATAGATGAAAAATGATAAAAAGGAAAATATATGTTCAAATGGTAGAGAACATGTATAGCATGTTTAAGGGCCTAAATTCCATCCAGGCACTATTTGCCAGCACCTTCTCTTGAAGCAAACCAGGAAGTATGTAGAATGGCCATTGAACGCCACTGGGCTAAGCATCATGACATTGCAAGTTCCAAAGACACAATTGATAGGTGACCCTGGTTCTCTGAGCACCACTGACAATTATCCCTATAAAAATTGATAAACCTGTAAAAGCTCTATTTTATGTAGTTTTATTTTATTTTATTTATTTAAGTACATACTCCAGACTCAAGTTCAAATTCTGAAACCACATGGCCCCTAGTGCACATTAAAGGACTCTCAAGCACTTGTGGGACTACCATGATGATCCTGGTATCTTTGGATACTAGCATTGGATCATTCAGTTTGTTCAATGAATATTAGTTCAGGAGTTCCCAAACATTCCATGAATACTAAAAATTGCCTTGTTTGAGATGCTACTATTGCCTAAGGTTTAATATATAACAAACATAACATGTGCTTCTTTAATGTGTTTCATATTTAGATTTGGAAACAAATATATAGGGCTGCCATCACCTTGAACAAATGATGAACACCTGATATTTTGAGTTGTATACCATATCTACTACATACAATATAGGTAAACATCCATAATTTCAATTGATAGTAAAACTAAGAAAATTACTATCTGCTCTGTTCTTTTGTTGCTTAGATAGTCTTAGTAAAAGGAGAAGTCAAAGAAAATTAAAGATCTATTTTTCCCATTTAAATTCATAATCCTTCAGAATCAATCAGGAGGTCTAACTATGAAGACTCACCTTCACAGGAAGAACACAAGTCAATTGAAAAGATGAGGAAAAATTTGCTGAATTCAATGAGTGAAAGCAATAGTACAAAAACCTCAACCAACAACAAGCTCTAAATTCTCAGAAATGACTATGATACCATAGTGAGGATATTTAATGAACTTAAAGAAACATGGCACAGGTAGTCAGCAAAACATGAAAGTCAAAATAAACTACAAACAGAAATGTCAGAAATGAAGAGTATGCTAGGCAATAATAAAAAAAACTAATGGAAGGTCTGAATAGCAGAATAACAACAGTTGAGGAAAAGATCTAGAAACCCTAAGATGAAATAGAGGAAATTCTAGAAAATGAGGAGATAGCAAAATGTCTGAAAATATATAACAAATCAGAGAACTATGAGATAAATTTCTAAAGAACAATATAAGAATTATGAGAAGAATATAATAAGAATCTGAGAAACAGAAAGAATAATTTGGTGAAAAACAAAAACTAAATACATAATAGTTAAGAATTCCCCAGTTGAGGAAGAACCAACCCAAAACAAGAAGGCCAATGGGTCTTGGTGATTTTTTAAAATTTTTTCTTTTTATCTTTGTTTTAGTTTTTGGGCCAAATCCGGTAATGCTCAGGGGTTACTCCTGGCTATGCACTCAGGAATCTCCCCTCGCTTGGGGGACCATATGGAAGACTGGGCATCAAACTGCAGTCTGTCCTAGTTTAGCGCATGCAAGGCAAACACCCTACCACTCCAGCCCCTCAAAATATTTTCAAGTTGGAAAGTTTCACAACATGAGTTGCTCAGCATAACAAAAAAGACAGAATATGGAAATAAGATCAGAAAAGAAACTTATATAAGATTATATAAAATTTGACCAGAATGATAGTACAATAGATAGGATATTTACCTTGCACGTTGCTGATCCAGATTTAATTTCTGACACCACATATCATCCTCCTGGCCCCATATCAAGTGATCCCAACAGAACAAAGAGGAAGCTTTGAGGATTGACAAATATGCTCCCATGCTCCCAAAAGTTTACATCAGATTACGTTTTTTGGTAAAAATGAAATTACATAAATTCATAAGATTCACAGATCTATCAAATGAGACTTTGTGAACTAGGAGAGAATGGATATAGTCTAAGAATTCAAAGAAATGAATGCCTCACCAAGAAATACATTTTGCAGGAAGCATTAAAGGAGCTTTTTAAAGACTAGGACAAACTTCCTAGCACACAGCTTTAAAATTGGCACTCATTCATGGTGTTATGATTGCTCTCTACTAGACTAATAATGGTATTTTTAGAGGAACTTTATACATTTTTCAATAAAAAATAATATTTCATTTATATGGAATCTTCTATATCTGCTAAGCTTTTTTTTTTTTTTTTGGTTTTTGGGCCACACCCGTTTGACGCTCAGGGGTTACTCCTGGCTATGTGCTCAGAAATCGCCCCTGGCTTGGGGGGACCATATGGGACGCCGGGGGATCGAACCGCGGTCCTTCCTTGGCTAGCGCTTGCAAGGCAGACACCTTACCTCCAGCGCCACCTACCCGGCCCCATATATCTGCTAAGCTTGACTCATTTTACATCTGTCTATATTTCTATAAATATGTTACTTTGGGGCTGGAGCGATAGCATAGCAGTAGGGCATTTGCCTTGAACATGGCTGCCCAGCACGGAACTGGGATTGATCCCTGGTGTCCTGTTCAAGTCTGAAATGTACTGTACTAATATGCTAACTCACCTCTGCAACTGTTATTATAAGATTTGTTTGATTTGCCTAGAATTAAATGTAGTCATGATAAGTCAGGCCTTGTCCTGAGCCTGAGCAAGGAGCACAATCAGCATATGTGACCAGGAAAAGGAAGCCCTGTTTTTCTGGTAAAAGTATTTTGTTGCAACTGTGCCCACATCCTTATCTATGATATACATTAAGATTAGACATGACATAAGAACAATGTGGATCAGACATAAAAGAGAGGAGGGGGCTATGGTTTGTTTACATGGGATAAAGGTGGAATGAGAAGGAATATCTGTAGCTAAAGTATAAAAGAACCATTGTTGGGGTCAGAGAGATAGAATGGAGGTAGGGTGTGTGCCTTGCATGCAGGACTGTGGTTCAAATCCCGGCTTCCAGTATGGTCCCCCAAGCCTGCCGGGAGGAGTTTCTTTTTTTCCTTTTTTTTTTAATTAATATCTTTATTTAAACACCTTGATTACAAGTATGATTATAGTTGGGTTTCAGTCACATAAAGACCACAGCCCTTCAGCAGTGCAACATTCCCATCACCAATATCCCAAATCTCCCTCCTCCCCACACCACCCCCGCCTCCCTCCTCCCCACACCACCCCCGCCTTTACTCTAGACAGGCTTTCTACTTCCCTCATTCATTCACATTGTTATGATAGTTCTCAATATACTTAGTTCTCTAACTGTACCCATCACTCTTTGTGGTGAGCTTCATGTCATGAGCGGGACTTTCCAACCCTCCTTTCTTTTGTCTCTGAGAATTATTGTAAAAATATCTATTATTTTTCTTAAAAACCCATAGATGAGTGAGACTATTCAGTGTCTATCTCTCTCCCTCTGACTTATTTCACTGAGCATAATATATTTCATGTGCATCCATGTATAGGAACATTTCATGACTTCATCTCTCCTGACGGCTGCATATATATTTCATTGTGTATATGTACCACAGTTTCTTTGGACAGTCATCTGTTGAGGGGCATCTTGGTTGTTTTCTAGAGTCTGGCTATTGTAAATAGTGCTGTAATGAATAAAGGTGTGAGGAAGGGAATTTTGTATTGTATTGTATTGTATTGTATTGTATTGTATTTGTATTTGTATTGTGTTCCTAGGGTATATAGCTAAGGTTGGTAAAGCTGGATCAAATGGGAGCTCACTTTCCAGTTTTTGGAGGAATCTGCATATCGCTTTCCATAAAGGATAGACTAGATGGCATTCCCACCAGTAGAGAATAAGAGTTCCTTTCTCTCCACATCCCCGCCAGCACTGCTTGTTCTCGTTTTTGTGATGTGCACCAATCTCTGGCATGAGCTGGTACCTCATGTTGTTTTGATTTGCATCTCCCTGATGATTAGTGATGTGGAGCATTTTTTATGTGTCTTTTGGCCATTTGTATTTCTTCTTTGACAAACTGTTCATTTCTTCTCCCCATTTTTTGATGGGATTAGATGTATTTTTTTTCTTGTAAAGTTCTGCCAGTGCCTTGCATATTTTGGGTATTGGCCCCTTATCTAATGGGTATTGGATGAATAGTTTCTCCCACTCCGTGGGTGGCTTTTGTATCCTGGGCACTATTTCTTTTGAAGTGCAGAAGTTTAAATCATTAAATCATTAATTGCGTTTTGCAGCACACCTGATGACACTCAAGGGTTACTCCTGGCTATGCATTCAGAAATCGCTCCTGACTTGGGGAACCACAGGGGATTCCGGGGGAATTAATCTGAGGTCTGTCTTAGATCAGCCGCATACAAGGCAAATGCCCTATCACTGTGCTGTCGCTCCAATTCCAGCATTTTCAAGACTTCAAGTGAATAGAATTTTTCTCTCTTCATGTTATTATTAAATTTTAGATAATTTCTTAGTGTTTAAACAAGATTTTTATGCCTCAGTTTTTACTTTGTTTATAAAACCTATCAACAAAAATACAACATAGGAATGAAGTGCTCAAATATTCCAGAAATTATTAGAACACCTATGTGGAATGTATATAGACTATAGTAAGAGGTTGTACAAGTCTGGCCTTACTAGCCAGTACTCATACTGAAGTCATAAAAGAGATGAGGGGGAGTAGGGTTGGTAGTCTCAGGCATTATCTCCTTTCTTATAGCGAAGAAATTGGATTTATTTTCACATCCATAGGACAAAGGAGCTTTAAAGTACACTACAGCATTATTTTCATTTCAGTGACTCAACAGCCACTGCTTAGGATCTACTGCATTCGTTCTAGCTCAGGTAGAACTCACTTTCTCCTCATTATCATCTGAGTTTACTCCTACAATAAGAATATAAGAATCTTTATTTTTTGGTTTTTTGTTTTCGTTTGTTTGTTTTTGCTTTAAGAAAAATTCACATCCTTCAGATGTGAAGTAGAAAGGAAAGTGAAGAAACAAAAATAGGAAAATGCATCATTTTCCAATAAAATTAAAAGTCACTTTGAAAACATATCAATTATTGCTGGGATCATAGTGAAACCAGATAAACTGTATATTGTTTTTGTTTGTTTGTTTGTTTTGGGGGGTTGGCCACACCCGGTAACACTCAGGGGCTACTCCTGCCTATGCGCTCAAAATCGCTCCTGGCTTGGGGGAACCATATGGTATATGGTACACCAAAGGATCAAACCACGGTCTGTCCTATGCTAGCACGCTCAAGGCGTAGACACCTTACCACTTGAGCCACTGTTCTGGCTTCATAACTTCATATTGTTATCACTTTTCCCAAGTTAAAAGAATAGACAAAAGATAGATTTGGGGCCTGAGAGATAGCATGGAGGAAGGCATTTGCCTTGCATGCAGAAGGTCGGTGGTTGAATCCCAGAATCCCATATGGTCCCCTGAGTCTGCCAGTAGCGATTTCTGAGCATAGAACCAGGAGTAACCCCTAATAGCTGCCAGGTGTGACCCCAAAACAAAACAAAACAAAAGATAGATTCAGGACCAATACTCTGGGATTATTAAATTCTTTGATATCAAAACATACTTTACGTAGTACATTCAATCAAGTTATAGTATTCCATATTTTCATCCCAGATGAAAGAATTTAAGCTAGAAGTAGAAAATGGAGAGGCAAGGAGGAACTTCTGTGTATGAGCAGTGTGTGTGTGTGTGTGTGTGTGTGTGTGTGTGTGTGTGTGTGTGTGTACATGAACCAAACATTTTGAGTTTGAAAAGTCAGACATCATTTATTTATATTCTATTTTTAAGAACTTGGTGATAATTCTTTTATTTTAACCAGTTATTTAAAGTTAGAAAAACTATATTGATGTGTTGGAAGATTATTTCCTTTACTGTATGACCTGTGAATTTAAATCTTGGTTATAACTACAAGGAACATATGCACACAGCAATTGCTCTAATATCTGCCAAAGTAACATTTAGAAATCTATAATCTATCCTCTGAACTACTATTTAACTTGAGAATTTAATTTGGTGCTTACCAAATATTGCCTTCCAGCTCCTAACATTTATTTTTAACTTCTATAAAAAGAGTAGCTCACAGGATGTTTTAAATAGTATCATCACTATTACCTTCTGCATTACACAGCTGTTTGAAACATGTGACTTTGACTTCTTCAAATACCTGCCTCTTGTGAAGATTATTTTGGTACAATGAGACAGATATGATGGAACAATAACCAAGAGGTTATGGTTAACATTTTACATTTGTTATTTCATTAAAAATTGCTTAGGACTTCTTGTTTGTCATTTCTTTTTCCTTGAATCCAGGATGTTCTTTGAAGCATAGGACCACTTCATGTTCAGATAAAAGGACTAGTTTCCATTCAAACAGAAGTTGACAATTATATACTAAGTTCCTACAATGAGAGACTCTAGTCTATAACCATCGTAAAATGTGATCTTATTATATTGGGTTTTGCCTCTGTGCTACTTACAATTTTGTGGATTAAACAATACATAGGTAAAAAAAATCGATCTGTGAGGAAATTTAACACGAGACAATTATGAAGAAAATAAAGGGACAAACATGCTTGTGTTTTCTCATATACTGAGTTTTTAATGCACACATATTAAAAAGAATACTGCATTGTGCCACAAGGTTCCCAATGTTCTGCTTTTCTGCTCTGTACATCCTGAGGTCTTCCTTAAAAATATTTTATTTTATTTTATTTTTCAATAGGAAAAGTTTCAGTGGTATCCTACACTACTTTATAGTGTTTTTCCAGTTGCCAAGCTGGTGATGATGTGCTGCAAAGGAAACAATGAAGCTGGGGGTCAACAAAGCCACGTGGAATGTTGGAATTCCAAGGAACAAATTCTTGAAGTACTCCTTAAGAATCCTGGTCGCTTCAATAAACTATTATAAAGACCCCATAAGCAAATTGTTTATGTATGTATTTCTCATATTGCCTTTGTTCACTGAATTACCCTTTAGTAAACTGTTACATTTAGTAATGAGATAAATGTTTTTGAGAAATTTATTCCTTGAGTAAATTAATTCTTCATCTCCTCATAGAACTAATTCTTTAAACAAGTATAGAATCCTAAGATATAAAATACGTTTCTTCAATATTTGAGGGGGGGAGGTTTTGGCCACATCTGGTGATTCTCAGGGGTTACTCCTGGCTATGCACTAGAAAATGCTCCTGACTTGGGGGACCATATGGGATACTGGGGAGTTGAACTGTCCTAGGTCAGCTGCGTAAAAGGCAAATGCCCTACTGCTGTGCTACCTTTCTGGGCCCATATTTGTTCAAAATATTTAAGGACCTCTTCATTTGTTTATAAGCTTTTACAGTTACTTTTGAACATGTAAATCAATTTGATGACTAATATTTTGAAAGAAAACTTGTATTTCTTGTATCGTTAGAGTATTAGTGTTTTGTAATTTTAGAATGTTGCATTTTAGTATGGGTCTGTTTTAATTCATTGCACTGAGAACTAAGGGTCCCCTTCCTTCATCTGGAAAATGTGTATTTATTTTCAGTATTTCCTTCTAATTACTCCACTCTGGTGCTTCATTATATTGTCGGTGCATTTGGGGGTGAAAAGAACAGAGAAACAAGTAACACACCCCAAAAATATAAAAATAGAAATAAAAACTATATTTGTTCACATATGTATAGTGAAAAATGATTTTAAGTAAAATAAAGTAAAAAATAAAGAGGTAGTGTTATACAGGTCTTATACTTATGATGGAAATATAGGTTTCCCCATTGCCTTTTGAGATTTTCTTGTGGGGTGTGGGTTCCCAGTCACCTCTTCATCGCACACCCTGCCCTTCCTGAGATTGGTAAAAGATTTGAGGGAAGGGGGGGTCTTGTGTAAACTTTTTGCATTGGGGGTCCTTTTAGGGCTAAGTCCGGTACCCAGCAACAGTCCACGTTAGGATAAGTTGGTAGGGAGGACCACACAGCATGAGTCAGTAGTGGTGTTGGTTGTCTTTTCCTGCTAGGGACGAAGTGTGGGTTTGAGTGGATGTCCCTTCACTTGGGTGCTGGGTACTGGTTAGTTGGGGTAGGAGGTAAGTCTTGATGCCTAATAGATTAAGAACTGATGGTGAAGAGTTTTAATAAATTGGAAAATCTGGATGGGATTGAGGGGTGAAGAGGGAGTCAGATTCCTGGAAGGGGGTTAGGGGAGAGTATTTGGAAGGGGCATAAAGGAAGAAAGGGGAAAATAAGATTAAATAGGCAAAAAAAAAGGGAAAAAAGGAAGAAGGAGTAGTGAGAAGAGAGGTGGAAAGAGTGGGGGCATGTTATTTTGCTTGAATATGTTCGATGAGTAGGCTCTGTAGTATAAGTCTGCAGGTCACATTTGCTGCTTCGGTGGTCTTGCTGGTCACATGCTTCAGGTCCTAAAAGAAGGTATACCCTAGAGATAAAGTGTGTGTTAAAAAGTTTTATCGAGACAATTTTGTAATGCAACCTGGGTATGGTATCTCGTGTGACTTAGCTCCGAGATGCCATTTTAGGTTGTCCATCCTTTGTATCCAAGAACGCCTGTGGACAGAAAAGCTGAGAGGTTACTTTAAATATATTAAGCTTAAGGCATTAACACCTATTATTTTGAAATACCTCTGTGGGAGTCAGTGATTTCCTGTGGTATTCTTTACCTGTAACCTTGTATAAGATCCCTAAGAGATTATTATGAGCCTTTGCAGTAACAGGGTGATTCCATACCGGTTCTCTCTATGCTGCTGTTTCTGCAGTTGCTGGTTTCTTTATGGTTTAATGTGTGGTCGAGAGTTTATGATGTTCCTCTTTTATGTGTTTTGGGCACTTCTGCCCAGTATATGTGTGATGTTACAATGTTTGGAGTTTCAACCCTGTTAAGTCCTATTATTTGATCTTTGAATATTAATTGTATATATGGTGTAGTTTCTAGGTGCTTCAGAATAGTGCTATCAGTCTGTGTTTGTCTTTCATCTTCTGGCTTACTTTGTTTAACATAATATGTTTTAGGTCCATCTATTTGCTGCAAAGTCTGTGATTGAATCATTTCTTATTGCCATGTAGTATTCCATTGTGTATAGATACTACATCTTAATGATCCACTCATCTCTAGTTGGGCATCGAGGATGGTTCCAAGACTTGGCTATTAGACTGAGTGCTGCGATAGTGGGGTGCACACATAATTTGGGATAAATGTCCTTCTGACTTGGGGGTAGCTACCCAGGATAGCAATTGCTGGGTCAAAATGCAGATTGATTCTGAGTACCTTGAGCACTCTCCAGACTGTTCTCCATAGGGGTTGGACTAGGGGGCATTCCCACTAGTAGTGGATGAAAGTGCCTTTCATATCACAACCCCGCCAACAGAGATTGTTTCCATTATTTCTGATGTGAGCCATCCTCACTGGTGTAAGGTGGTACCTCATTGTTGTCTTGATTTGGATTTACCTAATGATGAGTGAAAGTAAACATGTTTTCATGTGTTTGTTGGCCATCTTTCGATCTTCAGTGAAATGTCTTTTCATTTCATCTCCCTGTTTTTCTATGGCTTTATTTGGTTTTGTGGAGCTCATCTTTCTGAGTGCTTTGTATATTCTGGATATCAGCCCTTTATCGGACATGTTGAGTGAAAGATTTTTTTCCCATTCACCTAACTGTCTTCTTGTGTTAAGTATGGTTTCTTTTGCCATGCAGAAACTTTTTAGTTTGGTGTAGTCCCATTTGTTTATGTTTGATGCTAAAGTTCTTGCCATTGGCAATCTATCATCAAAGACTTTTTTGATATATAGGAGGTCTTTGAGTGTTCTGCCTATTTTTTCTCAATAAACTTTATGGTTTTGGGTCTGATTTCGAGGTCTTTGATCTATTTTGAGTTGACTTTTGTATATGGGGTGATGTATGGGTCAATTTTCAATTTCTCACAGGTGGTTTTCCAGTTGTACCAACACCATATGTTGAAAAGACTTTCTTTGTCCCATTTCAAATTCTTGACTCTTTTGTCAAATATTAGTTGACTATATGTCTGGGGGCTTATGTCTGAAAATTCTGTTCTAACCCAGTGGTCTGAGGCTCTGTCCTTGTACCAGTACCATGCCGTTTTTGATCACTATGACTTTATAGTATAGCTTCAGGTTAGGTACCGAGATGCCACCCAGCTTCTTGTTTTTTTGTATGTGTTTGGCTATCCTGGGTCTTTTGTGGTTCCAGATGAATTTTATGATTGATTGTTGTAAGTCTTTAAATAATGATGTCTAAATTTGGATGGCGATTGCATTAAATCTATAGAGGAGTTTGGGTAGGATATTCATTTTGACTATGTTGATTCTACCTACCCATGAGCATGGGATGTTCTTCCATTTCCTTAGATCCTCTTCAGTTTTTTTCTGAAGTGTTTTGAAGTTTCCCTGGTATAAGTCCTTCAACTTCCCTTGTAAGGATGATCCCTAGGTATTTAATGTTTTTGCTATTATTTTAAATGGAACTGAATTCTTAATCTCTCTCTCCTCTACTTCATTATTTGTGTAGAGAAATGCTACTGTCTTTTGTGTATTCACTTTGTAGCCAGCCATTTTGCTATATTGGTTAATTATTTCTAGAAGTTTTACTGTGGACTCTTTAGGGTTTTCTTTGTATATCATCATATCATCTGCAAAGAGGTTTAGTTTGAGTTCCTCTTTCCTAATTTGGATTCCTTTGATTCCCTTCTCTTGTCGGATTGCTATTGCTAGGACTTCTAAGATTATATTGAAGAAGAGTGGAGACAGTGGACAGCCTTGCCTAGTTCCTGACCTTAGTGGAAATGCTTTCAATTTTTCACCATTGAGGATAATGTTGGCTGTGGGCTTTTCATAGATCGCTGTAACCCTATTTTGCTGAGTGTTTTCAACATGAATGGGTATTGAATTTTGTCAAACGCCTTCTCTGCATCGATTGATATGATCATGTGGTTTTTGGTTTTCTTGTTGTTCATGTGGTATATGATGTTGGTTGATTTACGTATGTTGAACCAACCTTGCATCCCTGGGATGAAACCCACTCGGTCATGGTGTATAATCTTTCTGATATAGAGCTGGATTCAGTTTGCTAACATTTTGTTGAGAATTTTTGCATCTATATTCATTAGTGAGTTTGGTCTGTAGTTTTCTTTCTGGGTGCTGTCCTTGCCGTCTTTGGGAATGAGTGTGATATTAACCTCATACAAGGAGTTGGGGAGGGTACCTGTCTTTTCTATGGTTTGGAAGAGCCTGTGGATCAATGGTAGTAAGTCTTCTTGGAATGTTTGATAGAATTCACCTGTAAAACCATCTGGACCTGGACTTTTGTTCTTAGGGAGATTCTTAATTACATCTTCAATTTCCTCTGAAGTGACTGGCCTGTTTAGGTTTTCTAGATCTTCAGATTCCAGTCTCAGTAGCTGGTATTTTTCCAAGAATCTGTCGATTTCTGCTGGGTTCTCTAGCCTGAGTATAGTTGTTCATAATATGACCTCATGATATGTTGTATTACTTGGGGTTCTGTTGTAATCTCTCCCCTTTCATTTGTGATCCTATTAACTTGGGTGATTTCCCTCTTTGTTATGGTGAGTCTTGCCAGTGGTTTGCCTATCTCGTTTTTTTTTTTTTTTTTCAAAAATCCAACTCCTGGACTCATGGATTTTTTATATTGTTTTCTTGGTTTCTGTGTTGTTTACTTCTGCTCTGGTTTTTATTATTTCTTGCCTTCTGGTTGTGGTTGGATTTCTCTGCTGCAGTTGTTCCAGTTCCTTAAGGTGATCCTTTAAATTGTTGTTTTGTTATTTTCCTCTTTTCTGACATAAGCCTGTACTGCTATGAGTTTCCCCCTAATTACTGCTTTTGCTGTGGCCCACCTGTTTTGACAAGTTGTCTCTTCATTATCGTTTGTCTCAAGAAATCTTTTTATTTCTCTCTTGAGTTCCTCTTTGATCCAACTGTTGTTGAGTAACTAGCTCTAAACTCTTTTATCTATATATTTCCTTTTCTGATTTTTACAATTACATACATATTAAAAACAAATGACAATTATCAAATGTTTCAACTCATTTTGAGATATAAACTACTAAAAGAAATGAACTCTTAATAAACAATAAAGCTAACTTTTAGATCATGAAAATTATCGTGGTTATATGAAGACATGTGCAAGGAATGAGCAGAGATTTCTCTTTGCTGGTGGTATGACATTGGAACATTTTGATGGAGAATGGTAACAATATACACATGTAAATGTAGGAAACTAAACTATGTAAGCCTTATAATATACCCATTGAAATTCAGTAAATACATTTTTTTGGGTTTTTGAGTCACGCTCGGTGGTGCTCAGGGGTTACTGCTGGCTCTGTGCTCAGAAATCACTCCTGGTAAGCACAGGGGAACCATATATCATGCCGGGATTTGAACCACCATTCGTTCTGGATTGGCCTCATGCAAGGCAAATACCCTACTGCTGTGCTCTCTCTCCAGCTCCAAATGAAAATTTAATTAGGGAACAGGGAAATAGTTCAGGGAGTAGATGAGAATAGCCTACATGACCAAGGTCCCAGTTCTATCTCAAGCAGTTCACACTCACCCTCCTAAGAAGTTCTGGTGGGTGTAGCCCTGGCAGCCCTAACTAATGCTAGGCCTAATAGACACTACCTCACTCATACAACTCTTGACCAATTATTTCCGAGTGTTCCCCAAGGACCCGAAGCGATGTTGGGAGGTCCAACCAAAATTACTCTTACTGGGTCCATCAATAAACAAAGTTGATTTTTTTTTACTATGATTAGAGATTAAATTTAAGAATATATTTTCATGGGCCGGGCGGTGGCGCTGGAGGTAAGGTGCCTCCTTGCCTGCGCTAGCCTAGGACGGGCCGCGGTTCGAT
Organism: Suncus etruscus; assembly: GCF_024139225.1. Classification (NCBI taxonomy): domain Eukaryota; kingdom Metazoa; phylum Chordata; class Mammalia; order Eulipotyphla; family Soricidae; genus Suncus; species Suncus etruscus. The sequence continues at coordinate 147,634,837 of NC_064850.1, forward strand.
CCCCCGGCATCCCATATGGTCCCCCAAGAAGCCAGGAGCAACTTCTGAGCGCATAGCCAGGAGTAACCCCTGAGCGTCACAGGGTGTGGCCCAAAAACCAAAAAAAAAAAAAAAAAAAGAATATATTTTCACTAATAAAATGAAAACACGCATAATATTTATATGAGTAGTTAATCTATAATTACTCATGTCTACATTTTATTCCTTTATATTTTAAGAGGGAGTTATATCCCCACATATCATTATGGAACTAATTCTGAGTTAGATTTTTATTTGTTAGTTGATATTGACAACTATGATTAAGTTCACCAAAAATCTTCTAGTGAGCATTACATTTTGAAGACACTTATTTCAAAACTCATTTAGAACAGATATATCATTTTTGGTCTTGGCCATAGAGTTGTTTAAAGTGCTAGTCAATGCAAAATCCCACTGACAACAAATCATGCATTCCAAACTCTACTATGGCTATTGGACACAAGTGACCAAGACTGGCAGTTACTGTCATAACTTCTGGATTTTGACATCAGAGCCACTGCCAGGCATCAGCAACTGTTGAAACCTTGCTCACAGATCAAGCCCACTAGACTTCAGCACTGAAAAACACTTGTGGCCATAAATTCCCAGTGATTTACAGTTTACACAAACATAGAGCAACAGTCACTGCTGGTCATTTATGTAAAATTTATTAAATTTGGCTCACGTCTGATTAGAAACTGATGGATAATAAGAAAATGTAGGATTTGTTCACATTAATGGATGAAGATGAAAGCCTATGAAAGTCTCAACTGTCTTAGGGCTTTCTAAACTCCCTGGCAAAGACTTAAAACAACAATCCAAATGATGGAAATGAGGAAATCAGTAGAAGAGTATTTTCATAAGAGAGAAAGCATAAGAAATCCAAGAAGAGGTTCATTTATCTAAGGTCAGAGAGATAATGTAAGAGGCCAGGAATCACTGCTGAGAACAAAGCTAAGATGAGCTGCTGAACACTGCAGAATGTATCCCCTAAACAACCACAGAAAAGAAAACCATAGAAATAATGGAAGTAAAAATGAATTAAGTGAACTACAATAAGAGAAATATAGATGGGGAAAACACAATAGATTATCTCAACAGAATAAATACAATCCAAAGATTGTGGGGGGAAACAAGCGCTTTTCAGGTAAAAAATTTATCAGAAAGGAACAGAAAGATTAAGTTGAAAATGAAACAAGAATAGAAATGTGTTGGACAGCATCACAAGGGACATTTGAACTATAGGGGTTCCAGGAGAAGAAATAACAAAAGAGAGTAATTTTCAGTGCTTAAATTGTAACTGGAAGCTTCCCACAATTCAGGAAAAGAGATCCAGGTCCAGGAAGCTAAAAGAGTTCCAAACAAATAAATATAATGATCCATTGGACTCAAAATGCACAAAGCCAAAGGTAAACACAGGATACTAAAAATATAGAATCCTAAAAATCACCAAGACTCACATGGAACAGATACTTCATTAGACTCGGTGAGGTCCATTAAAACTCTACAGGGCTATCAGAAATGTCATTAAAAAACCAAAGCTATGAATTCCCATTGTGGAAACATAAACAGGTTCAGCCCTCATGAAAAACAGAGTGAAGCTTCATAAAAAAAAATTGCAGCTGAAATGACCGCACAATTCATTCATTCTGCTCACAGTTATTATTTCAACTAAAAAGCATCAATAGGAAATTGCACCCATGCTCCATGAAGTGCTATTTATAATAGCCAAGATCTGGAAATAGCCCAAGTGTTCAGTGACAGAGGAAAGGAGAACGTTCTGTTTCCATACAGGCAATGCAATGCTGCTCGATGACAACCAAAGATAAACTTGTCTTTGATACAGCTTGGATGGAGCTAATGACTTTTGACAGTTAAAAGTGAAAATTCAGGTGGAGAGGGGCCGGAGAGATAGCATGGAGGTAAGGCGTTTGCCTTTCATGCAGACGGTCAGTGGTTCGAATTCCGGCATCCCATATGGTCTCTGGAGCCTACCAAGAGCGATTTCTGAGCGTGGAGCCAGGAGGAACCCCTGAGCGTTGCCAGGTGTGGCCCAAAAACCAAAAAAGAAAAATAAATTCAGGTGGAGAAATACCAAATTATCTGCTACAAATACCAAATTATCAGCTGTGTACATAGTGTCCTCTGAAAACAAACCCTTAGACCCTGACATAACTGCTGTTACTGCAGGAGACATGTGACTGGAATGCAAATATTTCATGGAGAAGAGCAAGAGATATTTCCCTTTAGTGACAGGTAGAGTGTGGTGAGATACTGTCCAAATTATGCACATTCTCATAGTCCCATTAACCAATTTTACTTCAGCTTAAGAAACATAAAAAACCATAGGCAATAAATTTAGTTGAATCCAAATAGAGCTTGACCTTCAAAATATAAATTATCATTCATACTTTTATAATTATGTGTATAAGGCATACATTAAGATGATATATTTGTAAAATTATAAATTATATCCATTTTTCCAAATCTAGACTACTGCCTTCTTTCATTAAAAGAGTTTTAATGAGGGGCCGGGAAGGTGGCGCTAGAGGTAAGGTGTCTGCCTTACAAGCGCTAGCCAAGGAACGGACCGCGGTTCGATCCCCCGGCGTCCCATATGGTCCCCCCAAGCCAGGGGTGAATCTGAGCGCATAGCCAGGAGTAACCCCTGAGCGTCAAACGGGTGTGGCCCAAAAACCAAAAAAAAAAAAAAAGAGTTTTAATGAGACATGCATGGACACAATAGAAATACTAATAAGTAAGAGCAACTGAAGAATTAGGGGATTAAAAATAAAATCCTTGGACCCAGAGGGAACTCAGGCCATGTTCGGTCACCACACTCCACACCTGGGGAAGCAGGTGACCTGCGTCATTGTCAGGGACCCAGAAGCCTCAGTCTATAGCCACACTGGAAAAATGTGTTGACTGAGGAAGTGGGTAGACCGTGGTACTGGGAGGGAGCTGAGACAGACAGTCGCACACCATACTGAGGCACTTGGGAACTGCACCTTCTCACAGAAACCCAGAGGGAGGAGGCCTGAGGGTGGGGCCAAACCTCAGTGACCTCAGCCATCGCACCCTCCTAGGGATGCACTCTAGAGTAGGGACTCAACCACACACCCCAGGTGATAAAGGAGGGCTGAGAACCAGGGCAGACCACCCTGAATCACCAAATGCAAAGGAATATGGGGAAACCAAGTAAAGCACTAGCAGCCAGGGATATGGAGAGAAATCCTAGCAAGTTTCCAAGTCCACCCAAACGCACGGACCCAATAGATGAAGTGTTCCTAGTCCTACAAAAATCCATTACATTTCACTTCCTGGTTATCAACATCAATCCAATAATATTGAATATAATATTCTTGTTGTTAAATAACAACATTGTCGTTATCATGAGAATATTTTTGATCCTCCAGCAACCCGAGACTTAATATTTGATATGCATATACAAAAAAGAGTACAGGATTAAGAACATTGTGCAATTTATTGTGTCTCACATGCAGTCTTTAAGTCATTGTCAGAAGGTTTACCAAGCTCTTGTTGCCATTGAACTTTCTGTTGTTTGTTTTGTTTCTGAACATTAATTAGCTTCAAATTTACACTGATATCTAGATTGGTGTCTTCATACTGCGATAACAGTATTGAAAAAATTGGAATTGTTGCTTGGCCCAGGAATTCCAAGCCTTCTGGGTGATACTGTCTTTTTAGGGGGTGTACTTCAGTGGCCAGGTCTTCTGGAAGTCTGAGAATCAGGGAGTGAGTGCCTGCATCACTCCAAAAAAATGTCCTAGTGATGTCAGCCAATTACCAGCATACCTGGCTAGAGTTTTGGTTAAACTGGCACCTCTGCAGAGATCTGTGGTTGAGTAGTGAGAAAGACAAATGAAAAGTGTGTGTCATAGAGGACCCTGGAGTGGGGGTTGGAGGATACCTGGGAAATTGGTGGCAGCCTCTAAACGCTGATGAAGGAATGGGTGTTGGAACAATGTATGACTGAAAGTCATTCATCAACCATTTTTTAGCGCATCTCATGGTGATTCAATAATAAAATCAATGAATGAATTAAACTTTTATTTAGCAATTTATTTTTCTCACTTTATCAGTACAACTTTAATCAATAAGGATATTAATATCACATATTCTTTAAATGTAAAATCTTTATAAGCTATATTTTATATAGCTTATATATGTATATAGCTTATATCTAGTGACAGAACTGATAGATCATATAGGTAATTATTTAATTGTATAACAAATTTGATCACAATACTGTTATGGTAAAGGAATAAATATCTTTTTATTCGCTTTATTTGGGGAATTTATTTGTGTGTATGAGTTACATCTACTGGTATTTGGGAACTACTTCAGAATTTGTGCTTAGGGAAACCATGTAGGCCTAGATAGCAAATCCAGGACTATCCCTAGCAAAGCATGCGATCAGACTTTTTAGCTCTCTTTCAGCCAGCACCTACTTTTAAATCATTCCTATTCAAAAACAGTGAAATTATCCTACATAAGCATTGGTTCTGAATAATACCTTTCATTTCTGATTCAAACCTGCAATGCCATCTCTGATTATCCTGATGATTAAATAGTTCGGTTATAAAAATGCATCCCAGTCATGTTCTCAATAAGTCTAATTAGGCAGATAGCCTTCCAATCATCAAAGCCTTTATTTTAAGACAAGTATGCATATATAGCATGGAAATCAGGCTTTTTATAAGTGGGATAAGAAACACTAAGAAAAAACCCCTGCATATCTGACACCTTAATACCTACTACTACATTTTGGGGCACTCATTGTGAATTCCTTGCACTTCTTCCAACATTCTAAAGTGCTAGATTCATATGTATCTACATCTGAAAGTCAATAATAGGTTTAATAGGAGAGAACCGTCTGGGAAAGCAAGAGTTTCAAGAAAATAAATTCAAGCACTTCCTATTTTACATATTGTATAACTTTTTAGCTCTTGAGAGGAAATAACTTTTTAGAGGAAATATTTTTTCAAAGAGAAAATATTTTATGTGCAACATAGTCAGATAAAGCTATTCTATATAGCATTCCAACCCAATGGAATATATCAAATATCAAATAAAAATCAAAGCAGTCTACAGTAGCAGCAGTGATTACTGGGGCAGGATGTCAGAAAGTCCACTTTTGTTATCTATGTGCATTACAGTGGTCAGAAAAGAAATGTACCGACACTCCCTTTCCCATTCCACTTCAACTGCTTCCCCACAACTGAAACCAATATGTCCTGCGACATTAAGTTCTCATCCGGTTGTATGGTACCCAGTTCACTCAACCTTTTGTTTTTCATCTGGCCCTTTTGTGTGGATGCTGCAACCAATTCATTTACAATTTCACAGTTGCCTTCGACTTGATCAGAAAGGTCAGATTTGACATCATGCTCCATTCTACTAGATGCACAGTGAATCAGCTCTTCTAGATCTATTGTTTCTTCTCTACTTGTCTGAGTTTTAAGCACTTCATTTTCTTTTATATATATAATGTATATTATATATATAGTTTTTATTTAAACATCTTTGTTACAAACATGATTGTGGTTGGATTTCAGTCATATAAGAGGACATCCTGTCACCAGTGCAACATTCCCACCACCAGTGTCCCAAACATCCCTCTTCTACAGCCCGCACCCACCTGTACCCTAAGAGACAGGCTTTCTATTTTCCTCATACATTCTCATTGTTAGGATAGTTAGCAATGTAGTCATTTCTCTAATTAAACTCATCCCTCTGTGATGAGCTTCATGAAGTGGGTTTCAGTAACTTCCAGCCCTCCTGTCTTTTGTCTCTGAAAATTATTGCATGAATGTCTTTCATTTTCTTATAACCCATAGAGGAGTGAGAACATTGTGTTTTTCTCTCTCTGACTTATTTCACTCAGCATAATGGATCCCATGTACAGACATGTATAGGAAAATCTCATGACTTCATCTCTCCTGACGGCTGCATAATATTCCATTGTGTATATCTACCACACTTTCTTTACCCAGTCATCTGTTGAAGGGCATCTTCTTTGTTTCCAGAGTTTTGCTATGGTAAATAGTGCTGCAATAAATATAGGTGTAAGGAAGGGATTTTTGTATGTATTTTTGTGTTCCTAGGGTATATTCCTAGGAGTGGTATAGCTGGATCGTATGGGAGCTCAATTTCCAGTTTTTGGAGGAAATCTCCATATTGCTTTCCATAAAGGTTGAACTAGATGGCATTCCCACCAGCAGTGGATAAGAGTTCCTTTCTCTCCACATCCCCGCCAACACTGCTTGTTCTCATTCTTTGTGATGTGTGCCAATCTCTGTGGTGTGAGGTGGTACCTCATAGTTGTTTCGCTTTGCATCTCCCTGATGACTAGTGACGTGGAACATTTTTTCATGTGCCTTTTGGCCATTTGTATTTCTTCTTTCTCAAAGTGTCTGTCCATTTCTTCTCCCCATTTTTTGATTGGATTATATGTCTTTTTCTTGTAAAGTTCTGTCAGTGCCTTGTATATATTGGAGAGTAGCCCCTTATCTGATGGTTATTGGATGAATAGATTCTCCCATTCAGTGGTGGCTGTTTCTATTGAGGTTATCATAGACTTTAATTTTCATCTGTTTATATTCTTTGACTAATTTTTATATTGTCTAATCATTTGCTTTAAAGCTTTTTTCCAATCTCTTCTGCTGTATGGAGTTGTTATGCATCTCATCTTCCAGCACACTAATTCTATCCGCAGCTGCTGGTACCCTGTTGAAAAGCTTATCTATTTTTTCTGTCAATTTGTCTACTGAGTTTTTCAGACCTTTTATTTAATCTGTTATTTCAATTTGGAGTTTTCTGATTTCTGTATTCATATATTCTTGGGTCTTATTAGTGTTCTGTTCAAGTCGATTTATTCATTCTTTGAGGTCTGTGAACAGATTTCTTCTCTAAACCCCATATCTGAGAGACAATCTAAGTGGTTGGCCATTTTTGGGTTATCAGAGTTGCCATCTTCATTCTCTGTGCCTGGTGCTGGCCTGATTTGTTTCCCCATTGTCACACTTTTGGGATTTCTACCTGTTGTGGTGGTATTTATTGGCTAATCGAAGTGCACGGCTGCATCTCGAATCGAACAGCTGTGGTCCTCTGGCTCCACCCTTTTGGGCTGGTCGACTCACCTCCCAGGAACGGGGGGCTGTACAGCGATGAAGCCACACTAGATCAGGTCGTAAGCCCAGGCAGGAGAGCAGGCAGACAGAGAGTTGCAGAAGATCCCCTGGGCTTCAGGGACCAGCACAATTCAGCTGGCTCCACCCTTTTTGGGTGAGTCGACTCAATCCCCAGGAGGGGGGGGGCATACAGTGATTAAGCCACACTAGGTCAAGTCGTAAGCCCAGGCAGGAGAGCAGGCAGACAGACAGGACAGTTGTACAAGGTTCCCTGGGCTTCAAGGACTGGCACAGTTTAGCTGGCTCCACCCTTTTTGAGCAGGTCCACTCACCTCCCAGGTAGGGGGGCCAAACAGTGATGAAGCCACACTAGATCTAGTTGTAAGCACAGGCAGAAGAACAGGCAGACAGACAGGACAGTTGCAGAAGTTCCTCTGGGATTCAAGGACTGGCACAGTGCAGCTGGTTCCACCCTTTTTGGGCGGGTCGACTCACCTCCCAGAAAGGGAGGGCAGACCAGAGATGAAGCCACTCTAGATCAGGTCATAAGCCCAGGCAGGAGAACAGGCAGACAGAGAGGACAGTTGCAGAAGGTCTCTTGGGCTTCAGGGACAGGCACAGTACAGCTGGCTCCACCCTCTTTGGGCGGGTCGACTCACCTCCCTGGAAGGAAGGAAAATTCAGTGATGAAGCCACATTATTTTAGGTCATAAGCCCAGACAGGAGCAGGCAGACAGGACAGTTGCAGAAGGTGCCCTGGGCTTCAGGGACTGGAACAGTACACCTGGCTCCACCCTTTTTGGGCTAGTCGACTCACCTCCCAGGAAGTGGGGGCCATCCAACAATGAAGCCACACTAGGCCAGTCATAAGCCCAGGCAGGAGAGTAGGCAGACAGGGCAGTTGCAGAAGGTCCCCTGGGCTTCAGGAACTGGCACAGTTCACCTGATTCTGAAAAGGGAAGTCGTCACTACCTTGGCCCCACCCTTAAGGGAAGTCATCACTACCTTGGCCCCACCTTTACCCCTACCTCACCAATGATTCGTATTACCATAGCGGAAGTCCAGCCCTCAAGGACTCTCCTTCCCCTCCCACTTCCCATCCTATATAAGGGTGTAACTGGGAAACCACGAGGTCCTTTTGTCCCTATTCTATTCTGGGGGCATTTTGACCCTGGCCATTCCGAATGGTCAGTATTAAAGCACTTTTTGAAGCTTTTCTGGGACCTCAGCCTCTTCATTTCTCTGCATCGGGCAGCTAGATTAGGACGTCCGAATATTTCAATTCCACCCTTTTTGGGTGAGTTGACTCCCCTCCCAGGAAGGGAGGGCCATCTGTAGTGTACCTGAGACCCAGCCATCCAGCAATGAAGCCACACGAGGTGACATCGTAAGCCAGGCAGGAGAGCAGACAGACTGACAGCACCTTTTTAGAAGGTCCCCTGGACTTCAGGGACTGGCATATTTCAGGTGACTCCAGCGTTTTGGGGCTTGTCGACTCACCTCCCAGGAAGGGTGTCCATCCAGCAATTAAGCCATGCTAGATCAGGTCGTAGTCACACTTGGTCAGGACGTAAATCCAGGCAGGGAAGTAGGCAGACAGAAAAGTTGCATAAGGTGCCCTGGGCTTCAGGGCCCAGGAGAGTTCAGGTGACTCTACGCATTTTGCGCAGGTTGACTTACCTCCCAGGAAAGGGTGGCGGCCAGTGATGAAGCCATGCTAGATAAGGCAGAAGAGCAGGCAGACAGACAGGACAGTTGCAGAAGGTCCCTTGGGCTTCAGGGACAGGCACAGTACAGCTGGCTCCACCCTCTTTGGGCGTGTCGACTCACCTCCCTGGAAGGAAGGAAAATTCAGCGATGAAGCCACATTATTTTAGGTCATAAGCCCAGACAGGAGCAGGCAGACAGGACAGTTGCAGAAGGTGCCCTGGGCTTCAGGGACTGGAACAGTACACCTGGCTCCACCCTTTTTGTGCTAGTCAACTCACCTCCCAGGAAGGGGGGGCCATCCAACAATGAAGACACACTAGGCCAGTCATAAGCCCAGGCAGGAGAGCAGGCAGACAGGACAGTTGCAGAAGGTCCCTTGGGCTTCAGGGACAGGCACAGTACAGCTGGCTCCACCCTCTTTGGGCGTGTCGACTCACCTCCCTGGAAGGAAGGAAAATTCAGCGATGAAGCCACATTATTTTAGGTCATAAGCCCAGACAGGAGCAGGCAGACAGGACAGTTGCAGAAGGTGCCCTGGGCTTCAGGGACTGGAACAGTACACCTGGCTCCACCCTTTTTGGGCTAGTCAACTCACCTCCCAGGAAGGGGGGGCCATCCAACAATGAAGCCACACTAGGCCAGTCATAAGCCCAGGCAGGAGAGCAGGCAGACAGGACAGTTGCAGAAGGTCCCTTGGGCTTCAGGGACAGGCACAGTACAGCTGGCTCCACCCTCTTTGGGCGTGTCGACTCACCTCCCTGGAAGGAAGGAAAATTCAGCGATGAAGCCACATTATTTTAGGTCATAAGCCCAGACAGGAGCAGGCAGACAGGACAGTTGCAGAAGGTGCCCTGGGCTTCAGGGACTGGAACAGTACACCTGGCTCCACCCTTTTTGGGCTAGTCAACTCACCTCCCAGGAAGGGGGGGGCCATCCAACAATGAAGCCACACTAGGCCAGTCATAAGCCCAGGCAGGAGAGCAGGCAGACAGGACAGTTGCAGAAGGTCCCCTGGGCTTCAGGAACTGGCACAGTTCACCTGATTCCACCCTTTTTGGGTGAGTTGACTCACGTCCCAGGAAGGGAGGGCCATCCAGCAATGAAGCCACACGAGGTGACATTGTAAGCCAGGCAGGAGAGCAGACAGACTGACAGCACCTTTTCAGAAGGTCCCCTGGGCTTCAGGGACCGGCATATTTCAGGTGACTCCAGCTTTTTGGGGCATGTCGACTCACCTCCCAGGAAGGGTGTCCATCCAGCAATTAAGCCATGCTAAATCAGGTCGTAGTCACACTTGACCAGGACGTAAATCCAGGCAGGGAAGTAGGCAGACAGAAAAGTTGCATAAGGTCCCCTGGGCTTCAGGGCCCAGGAGAGTTCAGGTGACTCTACGCATTTTGGGCAGGTTGACTTACCTCCCAGGAAAGGGTGGTGGCCAGTGATGAAGCCATGCTAGATAAGGCAGAAGAGCAGGCAGACAAACAGGACAGTTGCAGAATTTTCTCTCAGCTTCAGGGACAGGCACAGTACAGCTGGCTCCACCCTCTTTGGGCGGGTCGACTCACCACCCTGGAAGGAAAGAAAATTCAGCGATGAAGCCACATTATTTTAGGTCATAAGCCCAGACAGGAGAGCAGGCAGACAGGACAGTTGCAGAAGGTGCCCTGGGCTTCAAGAAGAGCACAGTTCAGCTGGATCCACCATTTTTTGGGCAGGTCAACTCACCTCCCAGGAAGGGAGGGCTGTCCAGAGATGAAGCCACATTAGATCAGGATTAAGTTCAAGCAGGAAAGCAGGCAGACAGGACAGTTGCACAAGGTACCCTGGGATTCAGTGTCAGGCAGAGTTAGCTGGCTCCACCCTTTTTGCTGGGTTGGACTCACCTACCAGGAAGGCAGGGCCGTCCACCAATGAAGCCACACTAGATTAGGTCATAACCCCAGGCAGGAGAGCAGGCAGACAGGACAGTTACAGAAGGTCCTCTGGGTTTCAGGGAACAGCACAGTTCAGCTGGCTCCAGATATTTTGGGCAGGTCGAGTCACCTTCCAGGAAGGTGGGGCGTCTAGTGATGAAGCCACCCTAGATTAGGTCATAAGCCCAGGCATTAGGGCAGGCAGACAGGACAGCTGCACAAGGTACCCTGAGCTTCAGTGTCAGGCACAGTTCAGCTGGCTCCACTCTTTTTGGGCTGGTCGACACACCTCCAGAAAGGGAGGGCCATCCAGAGATGAAGCCACATTTGATTAGGTTGTAAGCCAAGGCAGGTAATCAGGCAGACAGGACAGTTACACAAGGTACCCTGGGCTTCAGTGTAAGGCACAGTTCAGCTGGCTCCAGCATTTTTGGCGGTTGGACTCACCTCCCAGGAATGGGGTGGCCATCCAGTGATGAAGCCACGCTAGATCACGGAGAAAGCACAGGCAGGAGAGCAGGCAGACAGACAGGACAGTTGCAGAAGGTCCCCCCTCAGCTTCAGGGACAGGCACAATTCAGCTGGCTCCACTTCTTTGGGAGGGTCGAATCACCTCACAGGAAGGGGGAGCTGTCCAGTGATGAAGCCACAATAGATCATTTCCTAAGTCCAGGCAGGAGAGCAGCCAGACTGACAGGACAGTTGCAGAAGTTTCCACAAGTGATATTTTCCAAGTTCTTTAAGTACTGTCCTTGTATACAGTTTTTAATCTGGAGGGTCAAAACAATTAAATAACTGGCTTTTTAAATGGAGATTTCTGCGTATTTTGTACACTATATAACATTCTTATATCCCAAATGAATTTTATTTCTATTTAATAGGGTCAAAAGGAACAAGTGTTAGAACAAGTATAGAATAAGATAAGAAGAATAACATGTGTTATTCTAGTGTTATGTCCAGTGACCTGAGAGTTTTGTTTTTACTTATATTACAAAATGTGGTTAGACTCCCTGAAAGGGGAGAAGAAATGGACGGACAATTTGACAAAAAAGAAATACAAATAGCCAAAGTGTACATGAAAAAATGCTCCACATCACTAATCATCAGGGATATGTAAGTCAAAACAACTAGGAGGTACCAGCTCATGCCACAGAGATTGGCATACATCACAAAGAATGAGAACAAGCAGTGTTGTGCCTTTGACGACACTGAGGACTTCAAGGGAAATCTTTGCTGTTCCTGTCTGTCTTTCCTGAATACTGGAAGCTCTCCTCAGAGGCCTAGGGAGCACACTCCCAAAAAACTGCACTCTGAAGCTGCCCAGCGAGTGAATGAGTAAAGTCTGGCTATGGGGCTCGCCAGGCAGAGCTGAGCCCTCTGGCCTGCGGAGGCTCCACCCTGCTGTGCCTTTGACGACTCTGAGAACTTCAAGGGAAATCTTTGTTGTGCCTGTCTGTCTTTCCTGAATACTGGAAGCTCTCTTCAGAGGCCTAGGGAGTGCACCCCCAAAACACTGTCACCTAGAGGCCGCACACACTTTCTAACCAATGAACCCCACCACAACATGCAGAAAAAAAATCACACTACAAGCGTGACAATGGGGAAACCTCGCGGGCAAACACCATGCACAGAGAATGAAGATGATATCTCGGATGACCTAAAAAATTCCAACCATCCGATTAACCTCTCAGATAAGGGATTTAGAATAGAAATATGGAAGATGTTTGTAGAACTCAAAGAAAGCATAGATCGATCTGAACAGAACACAAAGACAGAAATCAGAAAACTCCGAACTGAAATAACAGATCTGAAAAACATGGTAGCTCAACTGAAAAACTCAGTGGATGGCCTTTAAAGCAGGGTAACAGCAGCTGAGGACAAAATTGGTGTGCTGGAAGATGAGATGCAGAAAAACTCAACGCAGCAGAAGAAATTGGAAAAGAACCTTAAGACAAACAATCGGGCAATGGAAAAAGTACTCAAGGAATGAGAGCAGATGAAAATAGAAGTCTTTGAGAAACTCAACAGAAACAACATAAGAATCATTGGAGTCCCAGAGGCCCAGGTAGGAGATCTCCAGGAAGAATCAACTGTCAAAGACATCATCAACGAGATACTCCCAGAGTTAAAGACTACATGCAATCAAATCCTGCATGCCTGAAGAGTACCAACTATTGAGGAAATTGAAACTGTAATCAAACATCTGCCCAAAAAGAAAAGCCCAGTCCCAGTTGAATTAACTAATGCATTGTTTCAAACCTTTCAAGAGGAGCTACTACCAATACTAGCCAGGCTCTTCCATGAAATGGAAAAAACGGGAACACTCCCAAACAGCTTTTATGAGGCCAACATCACCTTGATACCAAAACCAGACAGAGATGCTGCCAAAAAAGAAAATTACAGACCAATATCCCTGATAAATGCAGATGCAAAGATCTTCAACAAAATCCTGGCAAATAGGATCCAATGCATCATCAAGAAGATCATACACTACGACCAAGTAGGTTTCATCCCAGGAATGCAAGGATGGTTTAATATTCATAAATCTATCAACATCATACACAACATCAACAAAAATAAAAATAAAAATCACATGATCATATCAATAGATGCAGAGAAAGCATTAGATAAGGTCCATCACCCATTCTTGATCAAAACTCTCAGCAAGATGGGAATGAAAGGAACCTTTCTCAATCTAGATAAAGCCATCTACTACAATCGAATTGCAAATATTATCCTCAATGGAGAAAAACTAAAAGCCTTTCCTCTAAATTCTGGCACAAGACAAGGCTGTCTGCTCTCATCACTCCTCTTCAACATAGTACTGGAAGTGCTTGCTATAGTGATCAGGCAAGAAAATGATATCAAGGGAATCCAGATAGGAAAGGAAGAAGTGAAGCTCTCACTGTTTGCAGATGACATGATACTCTACTTAGAAAACCCTAAAGACTCTACCAAAAAGCTTCTAGAAAGAATAGACTCATATAGCAAGGTAGCAGACTACAAAATTAACATACAGAAATCAATGGCCTTTTTATACACCAATAGTGATAGGGAAGAGATGGACATAAAGAAGGCAATCTCATTCACATTAGTGCCACGCAAAATCAAATAACTTGGAGTCAACTTGACCAAAGACGTGAAAGACCTATACAATGAAAACTATAAAGCCCTGCTCCAAGAAATAAGAAAGGACACACAGAAATGGAAACACATACCCTGTTCATAGATTGGAAGGATTAACATCATTAAAATGGCAATACTCCCCAAAGCATTGTATAGATTTAATGCGATTCCTCTAAAGATACCCATGACATTCTTCAAAGAAGTGGATCAAACACTTAGGAAGTTCATCTGGAACAATAAATACCCTCAAATAGCTAAAGTACTCCTAGGTAAAAGGAAATGGGAGGCATTACTTTCCCCAACTTTAAACTGTACTATAAAGCAATAGTTATCAAAACAGCATGGTATTGGAATAAAAACAGACCCTCAGATCAGTGGAATAGGCTTGAGTTCTCAGACAATGTTCCCCAGACATTCACCTAATTTTTGACAAAGGAGCAAGAAATCCTAAGTGGAGCAGGGAAAACATCTTCAACAAGTGGTGCTGACAGAACTGGTTAGCCACTTGCAAAAAAGTGAACATAGACCCCCAGTTAACATTATGTACGAAGGTAAAGTCCAACTGGATTAACAACCTTGATATCAGACCTGATACCATAGGTGTATAGAAAAACACGTCGGTAAAACTCTCCATGACATTGAGACTAAAGGCATCTTCAAGGAGGAAACTGCACTTTCCAAACAAGTGGAAGCAGAGATCAACAGATGGGAATACATTAAGCTGAGAAGCTTCTGCACCTCAAAAAATAGTGCCCAGGATACAAGAGTCACCCACCATGTGGGAGAAACTATTCACCCAATACCCATCAGATAAGGGGCTAATATACAAAATATACAGTGCACTGACAGAACTTTACAAGAATAAAGCATCTACTCCTACCAATAAATGGGGAGAAGAAATGAATAGACAATTTGATAAAAAAAAGAAATACAAATGGCCAAAGGCACATGAAAAAATGCTCCTCATTACTAATCATCAGGGAGATGCAAATCAAAACAACGATGAGATACCATCTCACACCACAGAGATTGGCACACGTCAGAAAGAATGAGAACAATCGGTGCTGGCGGGGATGTGGAGAGAAAAGAACTTTTATCCACTGCTGGTGGGAATGCCGCCTAGTCCAACCTCTATGGAAAGCGATATGGAGGTTCCTCCAAAATCTGGAAATTGAGCTCCCATTCGACCCAGCTATTCCACTCCTAGAGGGATATACCTAAGAACACAAGAATACAATACAAAACCCCCTTCCTCATACTTTTATTTATTGCAGCACTATTCACAATAGCCAGGCTCTGGAAACAACCAAGATGTCCTTCAACAGATGAATGGCTAAAGAAACTGTGGTACATATACATAATGGAATATTATGCAGCCGTCAGGAGAGATGAAGTCATGAAATTTTCCTATACATGGATGTACATGAAATCTATCATGCTGAGTGAAATAAGTCAGAGGGAGAGAGAGACGCAGAATAATCTCACTCATCTATGGGTTTTAAGAAAAATAAAAGTCATTTTTGCAACAATCCTCAGACAATGAGAGGAGGGGTGGAACTTCCAGCTCACTTCATGAAGCTCACCACAAAGAGTGGTGAGTGTAGTTATAGAAATAATTACACTGAGAACTACCATAATCATGCGAATGAATGAGGAAACTGGAAAGCCTGAATAGAGTAAAGGTGGGTGTGTGGTGGGATGGAGGGAGATTTGGGACATTGGTGGTGGGAATGTTGCACTGGTGAAGGGGGGTGTCATTTACATGACTGAAACCTAATCACAATCATATTTGTAATCAAGATGTTTAAATAAAAAAAGGAAAACATAAAAAAGAAACACATTTAAAGAGTCAGAAAAGCACAGACTTAAAGTCAAAAGTTAGAAAGACAGCTACTTAAGCAAGCAAACCATCACCACAAGCAGGCCACAGGGAGAAAAAGGAAAGGTTACCAAATAATTGTAATAGTAGGTTTCATTTCTGGACATTAACCTCTCAATAGATCAACAGAGTAAAGTTCAGTAAGGAATATTTTCTTTGAAGAAATAGAAGACAGGACCTTAGTAGATATCTGTGACTTGTCACTCCTCCCGAAAAAGGAAACACAAATTCTTCTCTAGTGCACAATGGACTTCTTCCAGAATAGTCCACATGGTGAGATGTAAAACATGCCTCCCTAAATTTAAGAGAAGAGAAAGGCACCCCATTTGGCTTTATAACCATACCCACTATCATCTCTTATCATGATGCACATAAAATAGAAGGTAATCACACACAGAAACAGAGCATCTGGAATATTATGTAGCCATCAGAAGAGATGAAGTCATGTAATTTTCCTATACATGGATGTATATGGAATCTATTATGCTGAGTGAAATAAGTCAGAGGGAGAGAAATAAACACAGAATGGTCTCAGTCATCTATGCGTTTTGAGCAAAATAAAGAACATTTGTGCAATGATTCTCAGAGATAAAATACAGGAGTATTTTACAGAAGTATTATACAGGACGCCCAGCTCACAACAGGAAGCTCACCACAGAGTGATGGGTACAGTCACAGAAATAATTACACTGAGAAACATCATAAGAAAATGTGACTGCATGAGGGAAGTAGAAAGCCTGTCTGAGTACAGGCCGGTGTGGAGGTAGGACATTTGGGATATTGGTCTTGGGAATGTTGCACTGGTGAAGGATTCATATATATATCAAAAAAGAAAAGAAAAGATAAAAATAGATAAAAAAGAAAAGATAAAAATACAAACAAACAGAGAATCAAGGCAAATGTATGAAATTAAACAGGTCTTTACTTGTCTACCAGTGACTCAAAGAGGAAGTGAAAAAAATATCTGGACAGACTGGCATGATAGAATAGTGTGTAGGGCATATGTTTTGTCAACCCAGGTTTGATCCCTTGCTCCTGATCTCTTGACTAGTGAGTTCTTCCATCCTTTAAAGACTTCTCACACCAAATCCTGTACAGGCACGCTCTTTCATAATGCTGAAAACAATCATGTTCCCAGATTTAAATAGGTTAAGAGTACCCAGAACCATAAGTTGACATCAGTGTAAAAGAAAATGATATACCTCTACTAATGATTGATTCCCAAAAATAATTTAGAGAAAGGAACCCAAAGTCGCAAGTGGTCCTATAGAACATCCAGTCCTGCAGACAAAACTGCCCAAAACAGAGGGCAAACATTGAAGACAGGTGAAGGAATCCTATTGGATAGGTTCACTGAGACTGTTTTACACACACTTATCATAAATGCTGGCTTTCATATTTCACATATTTCATCAGACCTATCATTTGCACACATTTCATATTCCAGTTAAGTGTCACCTGACTGCATTTTTAAAATCATAACCTTTTGTTCTAATATAAATTAGAGTCCTAGAGTTGGTATAGTGAGGTCTTTCTTGACTAAGCCCAGTTCCTGCAGCACTTGTGGCCTGGCAGATCAGAAGGGTGGATGAGGATGAGGGTGGAAAGATTTACAAAGCAGTCAGATAAAGTTCCAGGAGTCAGCCAGCTTAATTCTCCGTTGTTACCTCCAAGTTCATTTCCTCACATGGCTTGTATGCTAAGCCTTTTCCTAGCAGCTACTTCTCTCTTCCGTCTGGATCACTCGACCTCTGTCTCCCTTTCAGCTGCTTTTTTCAGGCATCAGTGCTGACAAATCCCTTTGCTGATGCGATTGCTACTGCTTCTTTGCTGGTGCTCAACTGAGGATGCTGAATCTCTCTGTAAATTCTCGCTGTTGATTCTCACTTCTGCCACACTTCTCTAACTCCCTTAATCCCTCTCTCCCATGAAGCTGACTCTTCTACACTCTCAGTCCAGGTGTGAGTGGTTCTGATGATTCAAGTGGTATAAACAAGTGGTGGGGAAGGGATAGCCACAATAACCTCAGACTCTAGTGTGATAGGGAATTCAGATATAAAATTAATTTTCAAAACCACTTAACTAAAAAATACGATTATAAGATATACTTTGAATTTACGATTCCTTGTGAATGTTTTCACTGTGAATTCAGATTAATTACGATGTCCTGGATATTTTGAACTACAGTGCCCCATATATAGGAACAACACATTTGAAAAAAGAATTACATGTTTATAGAGCAGCTATGGAGATAAGTTACTCTGAGAATGAAGCATCAAAATACATTATAAATGGTTCAAATATGTGGAATAAAGTCACATGCACGTATGAAAAATCACAAACCAGCACACACAGAATCTTAAAATTAAAACCCATGTAGATAGTGCAAACGCCATAACACATCATAATATCAAGGATATACAAGTGATCTTGGAAGGAATATTTTCATGATAGAACATTCTCTTCAACGATGCTTGTAACCCCAACAGAACTCACGCCTGGTAGATAGAGATGAACCACCCCAGTAGGCAATCACTTTACTAAGATGCTGGACTTGGAATGACTCTCTAGACTGAAGAGCACTTAATGTTTTCCAGGGCTGTTGATACACAGCTTCACACAAAGAGCCGATCAGTGCAGTTAGGACAGAGAGAGGGGATGACATAGCCAGGTTATTTCAAACTCTCTAATGAACTAGTAAGAAGTACAGGCAAGGTATCAATTTTTCTAATGAAGCAACCTTCTTCTAAGGGAAAGGGAGAGAATTCTGGATAAATTTTCTGCCAACTACAAATAAGTGGAAATGACAACATTTATAATAAAAGGGAAAGTATTGTTTTATACTCAAAGGGTCTATCCATACAATTTGTAGACCCAACTCACCACATTGAGGATAAAACTAGCTAACAAATATTTTATTATCGTATTTTCATAGATTAATTTATCCATACACCATGCAACAATATAATATTTATCTCTAGAAAAAAGGAACTTACAGTGCACGTCACTCTCCTCCTCACTTAGATCTTCTATGATTACTGAAAGACATGGAAGAACTGTCATTCTTATGGTACAGCTGAGACTGTACTCAGCCACCCCCATGAATATATAAGAGAATGCTCTTTATGTATATTTGGTTAAAAGAAAGCAAATGACTTCTGCTCAGCTATCTATTTCAGAGTAGGAAGGCCAAGAGGACCTGAAAAGGAAGGGGGAAAGGAGAGCTCATTGTTGAAATCAAAGGCAACCTGACAGTGGCAGCAGAAAAGACCACATGGCACTAAGCTACATTTCAGAATTTAGTGCATGAGCACAATACTAAACCCAGTTGCATTTAATTCACATCATCTCAATGTCTTTCTCAGTGATCTCTGTCTCTGTAGAAACACATTCTACCCTTTAAAAGAAAACAGTGATCTTATGACAATATTATACAGAGACAACACAGATGAGGGCTAGTAGGTCCAGTCCATAGGTAGGAAGATTCACACAAAGAGCCAAACAGTGCAGTTAGGACAGAGAGGGGATACAATGACAATGATAGCTGGAAAGATTGCTCTGGACAAGAATTGGATCCTGAACGAGATAAAATAATAGGCATGATACACCTGAGTGAAAATATTACAAAGTTAACAAAATTTATCAGCCAGTGCTGAAGGTATTGCAGATGGACTGGAGCCTTGCTTTGCACATGGCCAACACAAGTTCACTTACTGGCATTCTACATGGTTTATGAGCACTGCCAGGAGCGAAACACTAGGAATATTGCTGAGTATTCTGAGTATTGCTGAGTGTTGCCATCTAAGAAATGACTAACAATATTCATACACCTTCCTCATCCTCCTCCCCAATGTCAATTTAATGTCCTATAGATTTTTTCCATCACAATCATATAGGATCTTGAACAAATCAGACATGATATTCATTGTCAAATAATTTCAGAGATAATAAGACCTAAAACTGAGTGTTGAACTTGCAAAGAAATGGTACATATGCACAAAGAAAAAGAAGATCAGATCAATATTGGTAGAGAAGATTCAAAAATCCAGTGCCATCTTGGGGGGAAATCCATGAAAAGAAAGCCCATCCCTATGTTATCACTGGTATACATGCACCCTCCCTTGTATGCACAATCCCTTTATGTGGTACCTCTACCCCCAAAAGAACCCAAGATCAGAATGACTTTCCTGTCTAAAGATTTCCTGTCTAAGAACTTCAATGAGTCACTTGACAATACTTACAGTCGTCAAGTATTTCTGGTGTCTTAACCTAAAGAAAATGACAAAATTATGACAATCAGATTCCCCCATCTTTAAATAGTTTCTTTAGATGATTCTTTAGATGATTAGAAGCCAGATGGCAATCTATGCTGATTGAATTCTCTAATATAAAAAATATCAATAATACTCTGAGGATCTTTTCCACTGAATACATCCCTATATTCCAGTAGGAATGTGGTCATTTTGTCCATTACTTCACTAAGCTACAACTGTGAAAATTTATCAAAGGAAAGCCTCTATCTCACTGCATATAAGTGTTAGGAGATTATCAAAAGATGATTTATTCACTTACTCAGGAGGTTTAATTTATTGAAAAACCATAATTTACAAGTTTAAGGCTGAGGAAGAGACTCATACTCAACACTTCCACCAAGGGTATTTCTTGCCTACACAGCAACTTTTGAAACTTAAACAGCTCTTAAAATCTCTTAATATGGTTAAAATCTTACAAGATTTATCCTAAGAGCAATGAAACAATCCAATTTTAACATCACAATGAATAAGGTAAAAGTACCTCTGAATTCTGTGTTGCCTGTGGAGATGTGGCCTGGGTGGTCTGCTTTGGAAATTAAAATGAAAAATAGTTAACATCTTTAATAAATACTCTCATCTGTTTTTATACCAAAGGATTCAATGGCAAAGGGTTAAAGCTTAGGCAATGTTTATATCTTGAAAATTGTGTTTACCTCATTCTTGGTGGGTACCACCAATGGTGGTTGCATAACAGGCCCTGAAGGAAAGCATATGTCAGTCCATTGGTACAGTTCAGCAACTTAAAGAAAGAACTCTGCTTCAGTTGTACAAGGAAAATGTTCATGATTGTGTTTAGTGAAAACCAAGGAAACTTGTGGGCCTCATACAAGTTTTACGCTACCTGTTGTGCTATTGTGGCTGCCTCTCATCACTAATTCCTTAGAGGCTACTGAATACCCAATAAATAGTAAACAGTTTCATGGATTTATTCTTGGTGTTTATGATGACAGCACTTTCAAATGGCCATAAAATTGTCTTCACTGGGGAGAGTCAATTCACACAATTCAGTTGGGAGAGAAGAAATTGAAGAGGGAGGGGTGGGACTTGATCTATCCAAACAAAGGGAGTCTCGGACAAATCAGAACCAGCCAGACACAACACCCAGGAAAATGGCTTCCACAGTCATTGACCTCTAGTTGGGCCAGAAGATAGACTTCCACCAACATAAAACTCCCCTGACACCTGCTTGGCAGCAGCTAAGACTCTGACAGTGAAGTAAAAAGATGTGTGTGAGACTATACAAATAACTACGGGAAAGCAGCACAAAACACCACCACGAGTCCTCCTTGGTGAAGAGTGTACTTCGAAAGACACAATCAGTATTAACCCTCCATATAATATCTCTCAAACTATCTTCTGAGTGAAAATACTCTGGATTTGCATGAACTGAATTATTTTCATTGATTAATTAAATTAATGAAAAATTAATGAAAAGTAATACTTGACCCAATAAGACTCTCACTACTCTCTGTAGGAATGATACACAACTGCCCAAACAATGGCACACAACTGTCATAGACTTCAAATCCTGTTTATGAGAAGAACTAAATGGGCCAATTTAATACAGGATGGATCCCACAAACTCATCCAGCTTCGGTAGAACAATGGCATAAAATAAACTCAAAGTCAATGTCCTAAGCACACGTGCAATGGACACTGGCAGGATGGATTAGAAAATTGAACCCAACATTCTGCTGCCTTCAAGAAACACATTTGAACAGTCAGAAAAGCCCAGATTTAAGTCAAAAGTTAGAGTAATAACTACATTGAGAACAATCCTAACAATGTGAATGAATGAGGGAAGTAGGAAGCCAGTGTTGAGGTTTGAGTTGGGAGAAGGGAGATTTGGGATATTGGTGATGAGAATGTTGCACTGGGGTAGGGGGTGTTCTTTACATGACTCAAACACAACTACACTCATATTTATAATCAAAGTGTTGAAATAAAGATATTAACAAAAATAAGACAAAATACAAAAGAATAGAGTGTGATAGTAAATTCAGATTAAAATTTATTTTCCAAACCATTTGACTGAAAGAAAAAAGCACAATTCGAAGTACATTTTAAACTCATGGTACCTTGCGAATGTTTTCCCTGTGAATTAAGATTCATTCTGATGGCCTGAAGACATTTTTGAATACAGTGCACCAGATATATGAATAGCACATTTGGAAATAATTACATGTATGGAGAACAGTTATGGAGATGAGCTACTTTGATAGTGAAAAATCAAAATCCATTATTTAAAGATACAAATATATGGAATTCAAGCACATGCATATATGAGAAATCACAAACCTGCACACTCAGTGTCTTACTACTGAAACCCATGTAGATATTGCAAACGCCATGACACATCATTAGATTGAGGCTATACAAATGCTTTTGGAAGGAAAATTTCCATGATAGAACATTCCAATACTCTTTGACCATACCTCTAACCCCTATAGAACTTACTCCTGGTAGATGAAGATGGCCCATCCCCAGTAGGCAATCTCTTTACTAAGATGCTGGACTTGGAATGACTCAGGGGTCCTCAACTTTATAAATAGGGGGCCAGTTCACTGTCCCTCAGACCATTGGAGGGTCTGACTATAGTAAAAACAAAACTTATGAACGAATTCTTATGCACACTGTATATATCTTACTTTGCAATGTAGAAACAAAACAGAAACAAATACAATATGTGGCCCGCGGGCTATAGTTTGAGGACCACTGCGAGCACCTAATGTTTTCCATGGCTGTGGCAACATACCAGCAGTCGAAAAAACAATTCAAAAAGAAATGAGAAAGTTTGAGACTTATGCTCTGTGTCTATGTTCAAGTTGCTGATATCAATTGCCAGATTAATTCAAACTCTCTAATGAACTAGTAAGAAGTACAGGCATGGTATCAACTTTTCTAATGAAGCAAACTTCTTCTATGGGAAAGGGTGAGAATTCTGGATAAAATTTCTGCCAACTACGAACAAGTGGAAATGACAACATTTATAATAAATGGGAAAGTATTGTTTTATACTCAAAGGGTCTATCCATACAATTTGTAGACCCAACTCACCACATTGAGGATAAAACTAGTTAACAAATATTTTATTATCATATTTTCATAGATTAATTTATGCATACACCATGCAACAATATAATATTTATCTCTAGAAAAAAGGAACTTACAGTGCACGTCACTCTCCTCCTCACTTAGATCTTCTATGATGACTGAAAGACATGGAAGAACTGTCATTCTTATGGTACAGCTGAGACTGTACTCAGCCACCCCCATGAATATATAAGAGAATGCTCTTTATGTATATTTGGTTAAAAGAAAACAAATGACTTCTGCTCAGCTATCTATTTCAGAGTAGGAAGGCCAAGAGGACCTGAAAAGGAAGGGGGAAAGGAGAGCTCATTGTTGAAATCAAAGGCAACCTGACAGTGGCAGCAGAAAAGACCACATGGCACTAAGCTACATTTCAGAATTTAGTGCATGAGCACAATATTAAACCCAGTTGCATTTAATTCAAATCATCTCAATGTCTTTCTCAGTGATCTCTGTCTCTGTAGAAACACATTCTACCCTTTAAAAGAAAACAGTGATCTTATGACAATATTATACAGAGACAACACAGATGAGGGCTAGTAGGTCCAGTCCATAGGTAGGAAGATTCACACAAAGAGCCAAACAGTGCAGTTAGGACAGAGAGGGGATACAATGACAATGATAGCTGGAAAGATTGCTCTGGACAAGAATTGGATCCTGAACGAGATAAAATAATAGGCATGATACACCTGAGTGAAAATATTACAAAGTTAACAAAATTTATCAGCCAGTGCTGAAGGTATTGCAGATGGACTGGAGCCTTGCTTTGCACATGGCCAACACAAGTTCACTTACTGGCATTCTACATGGTTTATGAGCACTGCCAGGAGCGAAACACTAGGAATATTGCTGAGTATTCTGAGTATTGCTGAGTGTTGCCATCTAAGAAATGACTAACAATATTCATACACCTTCCTCATCCTCCTCCCCAATGTCAATTTAATGTCCTATAGCTTTTTTCCTCACAATTATATAGGATCTTGAACAAATCAGACATGATATTCATTGTCAAATAATTTCAGAGATAATAAGACCTAAAACTGAGTGTTGAACTTGCAAAGAAATGGTACATATGCACAAAGAAAAAGAAGATCAGATCAATATTGGTAGAGAAGATTAAAAATCCAGTGCCATCTTGGGGGAAAATCCATGAAAAGAAAGCCCATCCCTATGTTATCACTGGTATATGTGCACCCTCCCTTGTATGTACAATCTCTTTATGTGGTACCTCTACCCCCAAAAGAACCCAAGATCAGAATGACTTTCCTGTCTAAAGACATTAAGAACTTCAGTGAATCACTCGACAGTACTTACGGTCATCAAGTATTTTTGGTGTCTCAACCTAAAGAAAATGACAAAATTATGACAATCAGTCTCCCCGTCTTTAATTATTTCTGTGTCATTAGACATCAGATGTGAATCTACAGTCAATCAAATTTTTAAATATAGAAAATATCAATTATAATTGAGTAAATTTTCCACTGAATAATAATATATATTATAATATAGAATTATATAATATAGGATACTATAATCCAGTGAATGTGGATATTTTGTCCATTACTTCACTATGCTATCATTGTCAAAATTTATCAAAGAAAACTCTCTATCTCACTGCATATAAGTATTACGGGATTAGCAAAAGATGATGTATTCACTTACGAAAGGAGGCTTAATTAATTGAAAACCATAATTTTTACAAGTTTAAGGCTTGGAAGAGTAAGAGACTTCCATCAAGGGCCTTGTATTTCTTGTCTACACAGCAACTTTTATAATTTAAACTACTCTTAAAATCTCTAAATATGGTTAAAATCGTACAAGATTTATCCTACAAGCATTGAAACAATCTAATTCTAATATCACAATAAATAAGGTAAAAGTACCTCCGAATCCTCAGTTTCTTCTGTGTCCTGGATGGTCTGTTTTGGATAATGAAATGATAAAGAATTAACATCTTTAATAAATACTCTCATCTGTTTTTATACCAAAGGATTCAGTGGCAAAGGTTTAAAGCTAAGGCAATATTTATTTTTTGACAAACTGTTGCATTTACCTCGAGGACTCTTTTGGATTTCTTCCTTTCTAGTTGTTTCCCTGAAAGAAATCATATGTCAGTCCTTTGATACAGTTCAGATAGTCAGAAAAGCACTCTGCTTCAGGTGTACAAAGAAACGTTCCGTTATTGTGGTTAGTGAAATCCAAGAACACCCGTGGGCCACGTGCAAGTTAAATACTACCTGTTGTGCTACTAACTGCCCCTCATCAATAATGCCTTAGAGGCCAGTGAGAATGAACAAACAGATTCTCTGTATTTATTCTTGGTGTTCAGGATGACAACTTTCAAATATCACTAAAAATGTCTTCACTGAGAGTGATTTCACAGTACATTCTCTAGAATAGTCTGTAGAGCAAGGCTACATATATAAAATTTATAATCTATTGTGGAAATTCTAAAAATTTAGCTAGAGTCCAGGCATTTGAGGAAAGGTGCAGATAACAATCTGAACTCCCCCCCCCTTTTTTAAAAAGGTCAATATTAGAGAGGGCATACAATGACAATGATAGTTGGAAAAGATTGCTCTGGACAAGAATTGGGTCCTGAACGAGATAAATTGGTAGGCATGATACCCGGAGTAAATATACTACAACTTCACAAAATTTATCAGCCAGTTCTGGAGGTATAACACATGGACTAGGGCCTTGCTTTGCACATGGCCAACACAAGTTCACTTACTGGCATTCTACATGGTTTATGAGCACTGCCAGGAGCGAAACACTAGGAATATTGCTGAGTATTCTGAGCATTGCTGAGTGTTGCCATCTAAGAAATGACTAACTATATTCATACACCTTCCTCATCATCCTCCCCAATGTCAATTTAATGTCCTATAGCTTTTTTCCATCACAATTATATAGGATCTGAACAAATCAGACATGATATTCATTGTCAAATAATTTCAGAGATAATAAGACCTAAAACTGAGTGTTGTCCTTGCAAAGAAATGGTACATATGCACAAAGAAAAAGAAGATCAAATCAATATTGGTAGAGAAGATTAAAAATCCAGTGCCATCTTGGGGGAAAATCCATGAAAAGAAAGCCCATCCCTATGTTATCACTGGTATACATGCACCCTCCCTTGTACGTACAATCTCTTTATGTGGTACCTCTACCCCCAAAAGAACCCAAGATCAGAATGACTTTCCTGTCTAAAGACATTAAGAACTTCAGTGAATCACTCGACAGTTCTTACCGTCAGCAACTCCCTTAGGTCTCCGAGTCTAAAGAAAATGACAAAATTATGACAATCAGTCTCCCCGTCTTTAATTATTTCTGTGTCATTAGACATCAGATGTGAATCTACAGTCAATCAAATTTTTAAATATAGAAAGTATCAATTATAATTGAGTAAATTTTCCACTGAATAATAATATATATTATAATATAGAATTATATAATATAGGATACTATAATCCAGTGAATGTGGATATTTTGTCCATTACTTCACTATGCTATCATTGTCAAAATTTATCAAAGAAAACTCTCTATCTCACTGCATATAAGTATTACGGGATTAGCAAAAGATGATGTATTCACTTACGAAAGGAGGCTTAATTAATTGAAAACCATAATTTTTACAAGTTTAAGGCTTGGAAGAGTAAGAGACTTCCATCAAGGGCCTTGTATTTCTTGTCTACACAGCAACTTTTATAATTTAAACTACTCTTAAAATCTCTAAATATGGTTAAAATCGTACAAGATTTATCCTACAAGCATTGAAACAATCTAATTCTAATATCACAATAAATAAGGTAAAAGTACCTCCGAATCCTCAGTTTCTTCTGTGTCCTGGATGGTCTGTTTTGGATAATGAAATGATAAAGAATTAACATCTTTAATAAATACTCTCATCTGTTTTTATACCAAAGGATTCAGTGGCAAAGGTTTAAAGCTAAGGCAATATTTATTTTTTGACAAACTGTTGCATTTACCTCGAGGACTCTTTTGGATTTCTTCCTTTCTAGTTTTTTCCCTGAAAGAAATCATATGTCAGTCCTTTGATACAGTTCAGATAGTCAGAAAAGCACTCTGCTTCAGGTGTACAAAGAAACGTTCCGTTATTGTGGTTAGTGAAATCCAAGAACACCCGTGGGCCACGTGCAAGTTAAATACTACCTGTTGTGCTACTAACTGCCCCTCATCAATAATGCCTTAGAGGCCAGTGAGAATGAACAAACAGATTCTCTGTATTTATTCTTGGTGTTCAGGATGACAACTTTCAAATATCACTAAAAATGTCTTCACTGAGAGTGATTTCACAGTACATTCTCTAGAATAGTCTGTAGAGCAAGGCTACATATATAAAATTTATAATCTATTGTGGAAATTCTAAAAATTTAGCTAGAGTCCAGGCATTTGAGGAAAGGTGCAGATAATAATCTGAACTCCCCCCCCTTTTTTAAAAAGGTCAATATTAGAGAGGGCATACAATGACAATGATAGTTGGAAAAGATTGCTCTGGACAAGAATTGGGTCCTGAACGAGATAAATTGGTAGGCATGATACCCGGAGTAAATATACTACAACTTCACAAAATTTATCAGCCAGTTCTGGAGGTATAGCACATGGACTAGGGCCTTGCTTTGCACATGGCCAACACAAGTTCACTTACTGGCATTCTACATGGTTTATGAGCACTGCCAGGAGCGAAACACTAGGAATATTGCTGAGTATTCTGAGCATTGCTGAGTGTTGCCAACTAAGAAATGACTAACAACATTCCTTCCTATCCTCCCTCCTCAAAGTCAATTTAATGTCCTATAGCTTTTTTCCATCAAAATCATATAGGATCTTGAAGAAATCAGACATGAAATTCATTATCAAATAATTTCAGAGATAATAAGACCTAAAACTGAGTGTTGACCTTGCAAAGAAATGGAATATATGTACAAAGAAAAAGAAGAGAAGATCAATATTGGTAGAGAAGATTCAAAATTCCAGTTGCATCTTGGGGGAAAATTCTTGAAAAGAAAGCCCATCCCTATGTTATCACTGGTATACATGCACCCTCCCTTGTATGTACAATCTCTTTATGTGGTACCTCTACCCCCAAAGGAACCCAAGATCAGAATGACTTTCCTGTCTAAAGATATTAAGAACTGCAGTGAGTCACTCGACAGTACTTACCATCAGCAACTCCCTTAGGTCTCCGAGTCTAAAGAAAATGACAAAATTATGACAATCAGTTTCCCCCATCTTTAAATATATCTGTGTCATTAGACATCAGATGTGAATCTATGGTCAATCAATTTTTTTTTTGGTTTTTGGGTCACACCCGGCAGTGCTCAGGGGTTATTCCTGGCTCCAGGCTCATAAGTTGCTCCTGGCAGGCATGGGGGACCATATGGGGCGCCGGGATTCTAACCGATGACCTCCTGCATGAAAGGCAAACGCCTTACCTCCATGCTATCTCTCCGGCCCCATGGTCAATCAATTTTTAAATATAGAAAGTTATCAATTACAATCTGAGGAAATTTTCCACTGAATAATAATATTATTATATTATATTATATAATTATATAATATAGAATACTATAATCCAGTGAAAATGGAAATTTTGTCCATTACTTCACTAAGCTACAACTGTCAAAATTTATCAAAGAAAAACCTCTATTTCACTGCATTTAAGTATTAGGGGATTAGCAAATGATGATCTATTCACTTACGAAAGGAGGCTTAATTAATTGAAGTTCCACAATTTACAAGTTTAAGGCTGAGGAAGAGTCACAGACTTCCACCAAGGGCATTGTAATTCTTGTCTACACAGCAACTTTTATAATTAAAACAATTCTTAAGTTCTCTTAATATGGTTAAAATCGTACAAGATTCATCCTAAAAGCATTGAAACAATCCAATTTTAACATCACAATGAATAAGGTAATAGTAGCTCTGAATTCTGCCTTTCCTCTTTATGTGTGGCCTTGGTGGTCTGTTTTGTAAATAAAATGATAAAGAGTTAACATCTTTAATAAATACTCTCATCTGTTTTTATTCCAAAGGATTCAATGGCAAGGTTTAAAGCTAAGGCAATATTTGTTTATTGACAAACTGTTGCATTTACCCCACGAAGTCTTTTTCTTTTCTTTTTTTCTTTTAATTTCCGCCCTGAAAGAAATCATATGTCAGTCCTTTGGTACAGTTCAGGATTGTAAGAAAAGCACTCTGCTTCAGGTGTACAAGAAAACGTTCCAGTATTGTGGTTAGTAAAAACCAAATACACCAGTGGGCCACATACAAGTTAAACACTACCTGTCATGCTACTCTCTGCCTCTCGTCAATAATGTCTTAGAGGCTAGTGAGACTGAGCAAACAGATTTACAGTAATTATTCTTGGTGTTCAGGATGACAGCTTTCAAATATCACTAAAAATGTCTTCACTGAGGAGTGATTTGACAGTACATACTCTATAGTAGTCTGTAGAGCAAGGCTACATATATAAAATTTATATTCTGCAGTGGAAATTCTAAATCTTTAGGTAGAGTCCAGGCGCAGATAATGATCTGAATTTTTTTTCTCTTTTTTAAATGATAGTTCAATTTTAGAGAGGGGATACAATGACAATGATAGTTGGAAAAGATTGCTCTGGACAAGAATTGGGTCCTGAACGAGATAAATTGGTAGGCATGATATACATGAGTAAATATATTACAAACTTCACAAAGTTTATCAGCCAGTGCTGGAGATATAGCACAGGGACTAGGGCCTTGCTTTGCACATGGCCAACACAAGTTCACTTACTGGCATTCTACATGGCTTATGAGCAATGCCAGGAGCGAAACACTAGGAATTTTGCTGAGTATTCTGAGCATTGCTGAGTGTTGCCATCTAAGAAACGACTAACAATATTCATCCACCATCCTCATCCTCCCTCCCCAAAGTCAATTTAATGTCCTAAAGCTTTTTGACATCACAATCATATAGGATCTTGAAAATCAGACATAAAATTCATTATCAAATAATTTCGGAGATAATACGATCTAAAACTAAGTGTTGAACTTGCAAAGAAATGGTATATATGTACAAAGAAAAAGAAGATAAGATCAATATTGGTAGGGAAAAGTCAAAAATCCAGTGCTATCTTGAGGGAAAAATCCATGAAAAGAAAGCTCATCCCTATGTTATCACTGGCATACTTGCACCCTCCCTTATATGCAGAATCTCTTTACGTGGTACCTCTAACCTCAAATGAACCCAAGGTCAGAATGACATTCCTGTCTAAAGATCTTAATAGCTTCAATGAGTCACTCGACAGTACCTATGACAATACTTACATTCCGCAACACTGATTCGGCCAATCTAAAGAAAATGACAAAATTATGACAATCAGACTCCTCCATCTTTACATATTTCTGTGTCATTAGAAATCAGATGGGAATCTATGGTCAATCAAATTCTTAAATATAAAAAGTTATCAATTATAATCTGTGGAAAATTTCCACTGAATAATACTATATTACAATATGTAATTATATAATATATAATATTATAATTCAGTGAATGTAGAAATTTTGTCCATTTTGTCCATTTAGTCCATCACTTCACTAAGCTACAACTGTCAAAATTTATCATAGAAAAGTCTCTATCTCACTGTATATAAGTATTAGGGAATTAGCAAAGGATGATTTATTCACTTTCTAAAGGAGAATACACCCCAACCATACCCCATCTTTTATTTAAGTCATCTTTTATTTTGGTGTATTTAGCAAATAGCTGGAAACTTGAGTCAAAGTTCTCAAGAAATAGAATGGGAAACAAGAGTATTGAAAAAATCATTTCACTGCCATGTCACCCCAGTTCAGTAAAGCTGGACATTTGATCCTTAATCTACTAGGTGAAAATGGTCAAAGTAGAGAAGTATATACATCTACCACATTGTATGCAAATATTTAAATCTTGATAGAAAATAATATTTTCTTTTATCATAGAGGAAAGAAACATTTGCAAGTATCTCTTGAAGAGTGGACAGTTACTATAGAGTATTACCAATGTCATTGTGCTTATAGTCCATAGAAAGTGACATAAACTGACTAGTCGGTTCTAAAGGAAACAAGATTTTTTTAATCTTCACAAAGAATAAAGGAAGCTTACCTTTTCTATTTCTTTTATATTTGTAAGTTGCGAAGCCCAACTTACTGCTTTTGATGGCCCTGTGAAGAGAGTAATTGGAACTCATCTAGAGCTACTTGGGATTACTCAGTGAACTTCACTTGCAAAAACGATTCACAAATAAAGTTGGAATAGAAAAATCAAATTCAATAATGGAACAGTAATGATGACAGCAAACTAATGATCAAATTCCTAGAAGCTTATAATTTTTCTGTTTTTTGGGTCACAACGAGCAGTGCTCAGGAGCTACTCTTGGCTTTGTGCTTAGAAATCACTCCAGTAGGCTCAGGGAATTCTAGGGGATGCCGGCAATCAAACCAAGGTCAGACTCAGGAGGCCATATGCAGGGCAAACACCCTACCAATGTTCTTCCACTCCGGCCCCATAAGCTTACATTTCTATGGGCTATGTTGCTAAACTCCCTGACCAGAAACTTGTTCGAGACAATCAAATCTAATTGAATGTTTCTCAAGTTGAGATAATTAGGTGATCCCTGCTTCTCACTGCTTTGATTGGTAATAAATTATGAAAACTACGAAGAGCACAAAATAAATTACATTATCGGATAGTGTTCGGAGGCATGAATAAGACTGGGAACTGTGAATTCACATGGAATGCATTTCTTGGAAAGCTCACTATGTTTCTTAAACTTTCTTTTCCCCATGGTGGCCATCCTCATTTTCATTCTGTTGTAATTATCTAAATAATGAGACACTATCCAATATGCCTCTGGTTACATAGTCTAGGTAATTTAACCCTCAGTCACATGCCTACAAATCTCTAATTAAATCCATTTCTTTTGAAAAAGATAAGAGATATATTGTTTCACCAGGAAATCAAGATGTTCTGCACCTCTCATACTGTTCCTATTAGCAAGTTGCAATTTCTTGACTTGATAAATGAGGCGATCAGAAAGACCTTTCTTCCACAGAAAAGGAGAGAATTAAAAAACACTTACTGCTATTTAAAGATGCCTGTAAATAGAGAAAACAGTATAAAAATCAGAGATTTTTTTGCCTTGAACCTATGATTTCTTAAATCTATAAATTCACACAAATTTAAAAGTCACCATCAACAAATAGTAAACTTCTTAGAATTTTTGGAGCTTTTTGGAAGAATTCCAGGCCAATAACAGTGAGGGGATGATTACAATGTTCCTAAAGGGATGAAAATTTTTGAGTAAAATGGCTTTAACAGATTATCTTATGGCCTCTCTTTCATGCTTCCAGGAAAATCATATTACCATCATTAATTTATACTATATTATTCTCTTTTTAGCATGCATTTCGCATCAAAAGGCCAAAACCAACACATTTATCAATAGACAAACTGCTAAGCATACCTTTCTTAGTGAGCTACGATGACACTCCGATTTTATTTGTAGCTCTCTGCTCTCCTGAATTTCTAGTGTATCATCGGGCTCATCCGTGGACAGGTCTGAAGGAGGAGAGCATATGTCAATCTATTGGTGCAGCTTGCCAATGGGAATGTTGCATTGGTGAAGGGGGGTGTTCCTTACATGACTGAAATCCAACTACAATTGTATTTGTAATCAAGGTGTTTAAATAAAGATATTAATAAGAATGAACCCTTTCCTCTCCCTTTAAAGATCTTATAATGTTTAAGTGAACAACCTTACAGTACATACTGACTATATTGCTGCTCAATTTTCTTGTTCTATACAGACACACAGGAAAAAAATCAAGAGGAAAGGAAAGAAAAAAGAAACTTCCTGAGAATCTTGCCTCACAGTGCATCTTTTGCCTAAATCTGTTACTTTGGTGTTTAATAGCAAGCCAAATGGAAACTTGAATCAAAGGTCTCAATAAATTAAATGGGAAAGAACAATAATGGAAAGATTATTTCAATGGTATGTCAACCAATTCAGTAGACAGACAGTGGGTCCTTGACCCAATATTTAAATCTAGATAGAAGACAAATCTTCTTGAATCAAAGAAAAGAGATACTTGCAAAAGTATCTGCTTAAAATAGGGACACTTAGTATACAATTTAACCAAGATCATTGTGTGTATACATTGTGTGTATATCATTGTGTGTATATACATTGTGTGTTAACATGTGCGTATAAAATATATATGCATACCAAGGTCATTATATATGTATAAAGGATAGAGTATATGTATTTTAGGTATGGAAGGCAATCCTTTCTTGGGTAATACATTTTTAAACATTCTTGTGTTTGAAATGTAAACATTTCTTAATTCAATAAAGGCATTGCTACTCATATAAAAGGCCCCTAGAGCACAGAAAATTAAACAATCATATCCAACTGTCATTCTCTAGGAGCAAGTTTTAGCAGGTAGCATTCTCTCTGCATCTCCCAAGTAAACAATATTACTAATATGCATCAGCAAATTTTATATCTTTACTTCACTTGAAATTATTCTAAAACATCAATATCTCTGAAGGAAAGTTGATTTACATAAAATGGAGCATGTGATTCTTCTTGGAGGATACAAGAAAGGATGGTAGGAAACTATTCTAGAACTCACAAAGAACTAGAGTGAATGGGATTGTTAAACAGGCATGGATTTGGCTGCTATTGAAGCATCAGTCACCATCTCCCATGTTGGAAGAAAGAAATCATTGTGACATGGGGTATCTAGAAAAAGACAACTGAAAAATCAGAAATGACCAAACTGTAAATGAATGTATAAGTGCAGCATCTTGCCCTGGGTGCAGGATATTTGAGGATTTGATTCAATTCTAAAACCAAATGAAACTAAGGGATTGGCAACCTATCATCTGTTTTGCAAAACTGTTCAGCATGACCCAAATAGACTTAGCTCTGTTTGTGGTTCAATCTAGAGGCTATAAGGCAATGTTACAATGCTAGGAATGCATCATATGAATAGTGTTACTCATCCCAATTACGTAGATGCTTTCCTGCTTACCAAAACTAGTCATTTTAGCTGCACTAAATAAATACATTTCCCTTGATTTAGCTAACGTGTATCCACCTGTAGGTGCAGGATAAAAGAGGGAAGGGTTTATCTTTACTTTTATTTAATTATATTAGCTTATTTAAAGAATTGTGATTTACAAAGTTACTTATAGTTGCGTTTTTTAGGCATATAATATTTCAATACCAATCCCATCACCAATGTCAGCTTCCTATACTCGTGTTTCCATAACCCATTCAATGCCTTCCCCCACCAACACTATCCAGCTGCCC